>NC_048300.1:117146234-117435414 GCF_013100865.1 Trachemys scripta elegans
AATATGGTATATCAAAGGATTTTCTCCTTTTATGAATAAACTACCTGAAAATAAGTGGACATATTTTCAAATCTATAAGATTGTGGATAGATCATTTTCACATAATTCATCAGGGACAAAAAGCACAAATAGTTTTTCCCCTTCCATTTCATCTGTCTTCTTTAATGATGCTGCTGGTATGAAAAAGTTGGAATGAAAGTGAAAACTACAATACTATCATTTGAATAGTTTACTGTTGAGTTACAGTATTTAATTCAGACATACTCTGGAAATTTGAGTCATATTACCATGTTTTTATTCAGACATTTTGAACTCTTTTCACATTTTTAAGAATTACCCTGTTTGGTAATCTTTCACTAGTGGTCAGCCTTCAGGTCAAAGGTTGGAAGAGATTAAAATAAAAAAAAACCACACCCTCATAAAACTCCAATCAGGTTGCACGCCAGCTGTAAAGAAAGTATTTTCCTGTTTCTAGGAGTGAATATCAGTCTTGTCTATTCAAGTAGAAGGCAGCAGTGTGGGTTTGAGTCTTGGAGCAGCAGAAATAGAGCAGAGAAGGTAAATATTATTTTATTACATAATATATTAATAAAAACAACTCCATCAGTAAATCTGTGAATGAATTAAATATCTTATAAGCTTCCGCAGTGAACTGTATGCAGTGGAAATATTTACCATCCCTGTTCTTTGGCAATAAGCTGAGTGGCATGGGAATCTGATCCTGAAATGCTTTTTGTGTGTGTGGTTGTCCAACAAAGAAGTCACAACAACAGTGTGTGTGAAAGAGTTGACTGGTGAAAGTAAATGTAATTTAAGCCATCATTTGTTTTACAATATCAGCATGATGATGAAGCTTTTAACTGGTAGTTGATAGTTCCTGCTGTGTCAGCAGAGGTGGATGGAAAAGCTTAGGGAGAAACGGGTTTGTGTACGAGTACAACTGTTGCACCTGGCTGGCCTGATATCTTTCTACACATCACTGTTGGAATGAGTTTTGTAGAAAGGTTATAACTCCTGTACTCCTGCATGTGAGTGACCACCCTCGACCAGCCCTTGTGCAGTGTCCATCAAGCTGAAAACTTCTGTAGAGCTTGTAGTGCAGTCTGAAGGGTAAAAGGAAGCTGACATTTTTTTAAATTGAAAAAAATAATGCAAGTAATAAAATAAAATTAGCAAGGGGGCTGATTGCATTCAGAAAGCAGGAAGCGGAAGAATCTTCAAGGTGACTGCAGCTCTGCTGGGTGAGAGCATATCATTCATTATGTGTTATTTTCTAATTTATGTAGTAGAATGAAGTTTGTTTTATCTTATGACCCAACTATTTTATCACATGGTTCTCTTCCACAGACATATCTGTAACCCAAGCACCCCAAGTGTAATGCTTCTGAGAAGCAAACTCTTCCCGAAGGCTCTGAATCAGAGATTGACAGGAGGTTACTAATCCTTTGCAGGTCCCCTCCGCACCCATCTATCAGAGTTTGCCTAGGAAGAATGCCACCCGCACTGTTGTTTAAGTGTAAACTTTCCTTTAATTACTAAGGCCTTGGCTACACTGGAGCTGTACAGCGCTGCAACTTGCTACGCTCAGGGGTGTGAAAGCCCCCCTCCCCCACCCGAGCGCAGCGAGTGCAGTGCTGTAAAGCGCCAGTGTAATCAGCGCCTGCAGCGCTGCACACTCACTTGCAGCCCTGCAAGCTATTCCCCTCGGAGAGGTGGAGTACTTGCAGCGCTGCGAGAGAGCTCTCGCAGCGCTGGCGGAGCGACTACACTCGTGCTTCACAGCGCTGCCGCAGCAGCGCTGTGAATTCTCAAGTGTAGCCAAGGCCTAAGGGAGAATGCAAAGGGAGGAAGGGAAGGGAGGGGAATAACAATAAAGCCTAAAGCCAACAAACACACAGGCAAGCACACAAGGTGGTTACTGGAGACCTTCTACCTTAACTCCTTCACCGGAGACACTGCAGGAAGATTGACTCTTATTTGAGCTGGATCAGATGCCTCCTCTGACAGGGACTGCTGCCCACGAGTTCAGGTGAGTGTCCCTGACACTAGTTTCCCACCCTAACCCCTTTGCGCCGTCCTGGCTGTAAGTAAGAGCTTACCTCTGAGTGTCTACAAAAACGATCTTTACGGTCCCAGTTCATATTAATAATGTCACAAAAATCATACAGGAGATGCCTTGTTTTCTCATTGGATGATGAGAAGGGACAGGACTCATCTCCTGGTTGGACATTTCAGCTCTGCCAGAAGTACAGGGAGAGGTGAAAGTAGGCCGGTACAGTCCAGTACGGCTTACCGGCAAGAGCCGTAAAGCTTCCCCAGCTCAGCCACCTGCACGGACGGAGGCTTTACAGTACCCTGCAAGACTTCCTCAGAGTGAGCTTTAGTGTCCGCATATCCAGCCACGGTGCAGCCCTGATTGTAAAAGGCGCTCCTGTCCCCTGCCCAGATGGCTGGAGCCTCCTGCACTGCTTCCTCCCAGGTGGACAATAAGAGGAAGGGAGACTGTAGTTCCAGCTGTGAAGTTGGCAGTGGGCATTCATGTTCCTGTCCTGTTTCTATTAAGGCGCATGGAAGAATTCCCAGCACCTTTTCTGTACTAAGTTCCCAATTAATAAGGCTTAGGGTCCATCCTGCTAAGCGTGGAGAAGACACGCGATCCTCGTTTATACACCCTGATATTACATACTTCACTGGTGTATGGCATGTCCTGATCACCACTGGGGCAGTTCCAGTTAAATAGTCCCAGTGGGCCAGAGACCATACCAGTGCCAGGACTTCCCGCTCACATGGGGTAAAATGCGCCTCCACTTCACTTAGTGTTTTAGATGCGTAGGCTATGGGTCTGAGGCCTCCACCCTGGCACTGCAGAAGCACAGCACCTAGACTTACAGGGGTAGTAGCTAGTTCCAGGTAGAACAGGGCTCCCCTCTGTGGGTGGGCTAGTGCCAGTGCGGCCGCTAGTGCTCGTTCAACCCGACAAAGGCCTCCTGTTCCTCCTTGCCCCATACCCATGGCTGGTCTTTCCTTAAAAGCCGATATAATGGCTTAGCTAACCCAGCATAATACTCAATGAATTCCCTTGAGAAGCCGGTTAGCCCTAAAAAGGACCATAAGGCTGAGACATCTTTTGGAATTGGTAATTTGGTGATTAACTCCACCCTTACTTTGTCTGGGGATTTCCCATCCTTGCCTAGAGTAATACTGAGGTAGGACACCATTTGGGCAGACAGTTGGATTTTTCCTGGATTTATTAGGAAGCCAGTCTGCTGGATGGTGCTAATGACCTCCTCCACTACTGTAAGATTTTCCTCCCTCATAGCCGTAGCCACTAGAATGTCATCAACATAACTCAGCACTTGGTGGTCGTGCTTCAAGGCTCTACACATAGCGTGCACCCGTCAGTGACATAGGGTGGGGCTATTGTGTAGCCCTTGAAGAAGGCATGTGAATGTTACCTGCCTATCCTCAAATGTGAATGCAAACTTATGTCTATCAGCTCCCTTATCGGAATACTAAAAAACACGTTTGCTAGATCGATAACACTAAACCATTTGGCTCCCTGGTTGATAGTGGCCATGATCTCTTGGTATTTGGCTACTACAGCTGACAAGCATGGGGTCACCCGATTTAACTCCCTGTAATCGATTGTTAATCGCCATGTAAAGCCATCACCCTTTCTGACTGGCCATATAGGGGCATTGCAGGGGCTATTAGTGGCAATTAACACTCCCTGTTCCTCTAAAGATTGTATTGCCTGGCGTATGCTGGGAACTGCTTTCACGGGGAAGCGATACTGTTTTTGTGGCCGTGGGTTAGGTCCAGGCACACTAGCCTCACCTTGGATCTGACCACACTGAAGCTTATGTTTGGCAAAAGCACAGGGGTATTTTTGTACCAGAGCCAACACATCAGATTCCAAGGGTGGAAAGGAACACCCCTCTATGGCCTTCATAGCCGCCATCCGGTGGGAGGCTGGCACTACCATTCCCCCTTGATCTTTATAACCTGCCTTCTGCAACAATAGGTTGGGCAGATCGACGACCACCTGCAATTTGCGCAACAGGTTGCTGCCTAAAATCCCAACACCACCCACCGAACATTTCCCAAAGGAACCTGTAGTTTGGAAAGGCCCTACAGAGCATTTTAATGGCTCTGTGAAGGATAGTCATTTTATCTCCCCCCGCATAGCCCTCAACGGTTTGTGTGAAGGCTACCCGGACAGAAGCCACATAGGGGTTCTGCTCCTGGCACAATAGTGACACTGCCGCCCCAATGTCCACCAACATAGTTTGTGTAAAAATAATCCCAGGCTTCCCGCAGATGTTTATGGCGGCAATTGGTTGGCCCCAGCCATCAAGTGTTAGTGGGGTGGAGGTTGGGCCACCATGGGAGCCGGGAGCTTGTCACAGCAGTGGCGGATGCGGATCTCCACCCAATGCCTGCTGTTGGTGGGCCACTAGTCTGCAATTTAGCTCAGGGGTGGGGAGTCCATCAATATCGGCCTTGCTCTCGTATGCGAGAAGTTGGTTCCACACCAGCCTTCTAAATTCCTTCCGGTTGGCATCGGAGGTTTGGCGGCGGCCTGTCCCAGGTGATTCTTTTTTTCCATACCGATTTTGTGGCCGGGTAGAGTAGCTACTTTGTTGCGTATTGGTAATAGGGCTGTTAAGGCCTTCCCCCTTACTGTTGGCCAGTGCTGCTACCTTTTTACTTCAGGGTCCACTGGGAAACGCTCCCCATTGGAGTTCATACCCCTCCCTCAGGCGCGACTCTAATTCCCTAAGAGAGAGCACCTGTGGATCTAAGTGCCCTACTGCTATTCTTAGTGCCGGATTTAACCCTTGCACTAGCGAATCTTTGAATTCCTGACAGTCACAGGTGGCCGCCCCTGCCATTAGATACAATACTTTCTTTCTTCCTACATAGCGTTTGCCTTTGCCTTTCTGAATAGAATCTGCCAATGAGGCTGCTATGTGGAAAGAAGAATTGAAACACACCAGTGTAAAGTGGGGACAGCAGCGGCATGGAGCTCAGGAGGAAGACTGGCATAGTCCTCTGGTTGCATACACTCTCTCAGCAACACTGACAAATCTCCCATGACCAAATCTGTCATAGCAGCTACCCTTGCCATCCAGTCGAGCGCTGTTTCCCTTGTGAGGTTGCCCAGGGACTTCCCCATCGCCCTCGCCTGTTCTGGAGAGAAGGTCTTACTCTCCTGTCTGGTCTCAGAGCTCTGGCCAAACTGTCCCTGCCTGGATATCACAGTAGTGGTGACAGGAGCGAGTGGCACAGCCTCCTTAGTTGGGTACAGCACATCAGGTGCAGGTTCAGATACTGCAGCAGGGGCTGTCGGAATTATCCCAACATCAGAGCTTCTATATTTGTTGTGGAGCCTTGTTCCTACTAATCCTTCTTCTTCCCTCTCACTTTCCGAGGAGCTGGATTCCTCGGGAAGTGGGTCCAGCTGCATAGGCCTTAAGATTCCCCTCGTCTGGGCTAAATTAGCTTTAAGCTTTTCTTCTTTCTTTTGGCAACTAGCATGATTAGATGCCTCACTCAGGCCCATCTGCATGGTTTTAATTAAGTGGCGTAACGCAGCCTGCATCTCCTCCAGCTGCACTGAGAGGGTTGCCACTTCCTGCCCTTTCATAGCCAACAGGTTCGCTTGGTCTTGTAGCTGGACCATTAGCCTTCCTACCTGGGTAGCCCCTGCTGACACTTGTTCCTGGAGCATCTCGTTCTTAAGAGACAACTTACCCAGTTCTGCCCCTCTTGCCTTAACCTGTGAATGGGCCTCTGCTGTTCGCCGTTCCTCTTCCCACACGGCTTTGCTTATGTAAGCAGAGTCAGGATGAGCTCTACCCTGACATCTGGTGGTGAATTATGGCGAGTGTGGAAAAGAACTCCAGGGGCTGATCTGGTTTACATAGGCACACCCACTCGCCTGGCACGAAACAACAGCAACTCAAAGTGGTTACTTTGGCTGGTGTGGGATCCCCAGTTTTCTCTGTTATTGGGGCAGGAAGAATAAAGTTTTGTTACCCTGATTCTGTAAATCAAGGCCAGTGGAACTGTTGGATGACAGAAGGACTGAGTGATCCTTCACCATTACCTAAGTAGCACTTGCTTGACAAGGGGCATGGGTTACAAAACCCAGTGAATGGAGAGAGGATGGGGATAGGTATTTGTATCTGATGGTATGCTCCCCTCTCCCCCCCCCCCCGGAATGAGGATTTGAAACACCAATTACACTACCTCCTCTCTTCACCGTTGAATGTCAGAGCTAACTAGTCTAGTTAATTCACTTTGGGCCAATGGTGCACTAGCACTGGGGCTCCCCTATGAGCTGAAATCACAAAAGAGCTAAAATCACGAGAGCTAAAGTTATTAAGAGCTGAGATCACTGAGTGCTGTGTTAACTAGTGGGGGAGCCCAAAGCTATATTGCTAAGCAGCTGGCGGAGCAATTTGTGGGGATGACTGGAGGAGTGGCGCGGAGCCTTGTGGGGCTGGTTGGAGCGGCCCAAGGAACGGCGAGCGGAGCTGTTTGCGGGGATGGCTGGAGCGGCTAACAGGTTGGTGAGCGGAGCGGAGCAGCTTGTGGGATGGCAGGAAGTGGACTGACTTGTGGTGAAGGCTGTGGCGGAACCCCACGGAGAGATGGCCAGCCGGCCTCGGATCACGTAAGGTGCCCCTTAACACCCTGTGTGCCCCCCTGTGACAATGCAGTTCTGGCGGAACCCAACTGAGAGTGCCAACTCAGGACAAATTGCTCAAATAGGGCAGTTACAGCCCAAGGCTGGGGTTTTTTCCACCTCTAAGGCAAACCAAACCAGCCAGACTAAGAGGACTTCGGTCTCACCCCACTGGCTAACCGCAAGTCTCACAAGCAATCTCTTTAGACACTCCAGTTTCCCAGTATTACCACCAGTGCCACTCGTTATGGGGACAAATGGTTATGAAAACCAATACCCCAATAAAAGAAAAAGGTTCTCCTGATCCCAAAGGACCAAGCCCCAGACCCAGGTCAATATACAAATCAGATCTTACCCACAAATCATGCTGTTGCCAATCCTTTAGAATCTAAAATCTAAAGGTTTATTCATAAAAGGAAAAAGATAGAGATGAGAGTTAGAATTGGTTAAATGGAATCAATTACATACAGTAATNGTTTTTTCCACCTCTAAGGCAAACCAAACCAGCCAGACTAAGGGTATGTCTACACTACGGGATTAATCCGAATTTAGATAATTCGGATTTGAGAAACAGGTTGTATAAAGTCGAAATGAGTGCGGCCACACTAGCACAGTAATTCGGTGGTGTGCGTCCAAGTACCGGGGCTAGCGTCGATTTCTGCACCGTTGCACTGTGGGTAGCAAATCCATAGCTATCCCATAGTTCCCGCAGTCTCCCGCGCCCATTGGGATTGTGGGTTAAGATCCCAGTGCCTGATGGGACAAAAAACATCGTCGCAGGTGGTTCTGGGTACAGTCTCACTTCCTCCCTCCCTCCCTCCCTGCATGAAAGCAACGGACGGCAGACAACCATTTTCGCGCCCTTTTTCCTGGGTGGGTGAACACTGCAGACTCCATACCACGGCAAGCATGGAGCCCGCTGAGGTCAAGACAGCACTCATGAATATTGCAAACACCTCGCGCGTTCTCGTGGAGTTTATGCTCAGCCAGGACCAGAAAAACGAGGAGAGGAGGCAGCGGCGGCGGCAGCATGATGAGGACATGGACACAGACACGGATACAGAATTCAGTGAAACCACAGGCCCCGGTGCTTTGGAGATCATGTTGTTAATGGGGCAGATTCTATCCATGGAACGCCGATTCTGGGCCCGGGAGACAAGCACAGACTGGTGGGACCGCATAGTGTTGCAGGTCTGGGACGATTCCCAGTGGCTGCGGAACTTTCGCATGCGTAAGGGCACTTTCATGGAACTTTGTGACTTGCTGTCCCCTGCCCTGAAACGCCAGAATACCAAGATGAGAGCAGCCCTCACAGTTGAGAAGCGCGTGGCGATAGCCCTGTGGAAGCTTGCAACGCCAGACAGCTACCGGTCAGTCGGGAATCAATCTGGAGTGGGCAAATCTACTGTGGGGGCTGCTGTGATGCAAGTAGCCAAAGCAATCACTCAGGTGCTGCTACGAAAGTTAGTGACTCTGGGAAATGTGCAGGCTATAGTGGATGGTTTTGCTGCAATGGGATTCCCTAACTGTGGTGGGGCAATAGACGGAACCCATATCCCTATCTTGGCACCGGAGCACCAAGCCACCGAGTACATAAACCGCAAGGGGTACTTTTCAATGGTGCTGCAAGCACTTGTGGATCACAAGGGACGTTTCACCAACATCAACGCGGGCTGGGCGGAAAGGGTTCATGACGCTCGCGTCTTCAGGAACACTACTCTGTTTAAAGGGCTGCAGCAAGGGACTTACTTTCCGGACCAGAAAATAACCGTTGGGGATGTTGAAATGCCCATAGTTATTCTTGGGGACCCAGCCTACCCCTTAATGCCATGGCTTATGAAGCCATACACAGGCAGCCTGGACAGGAGTCAGGAGCTGTTTAACTACAGGCTAAGCAAGTGCAGAATGGTGGTAGAATGTGCATTTGGCCGTTTAAAAGGCCGCTGGCGTTCATTATTGACTCGCTCTGACCTCAGCCAAAGAAATCTCCCCATTGTTATTTCTGCTTGCTGTGTGCTCCACAATCTCTGTGAAAGTAAGGGGGAGACCTTTATGGCGGGGTGGGAGGCTGAGGCAAATCGCCTGGCTGCTGATTACGCGCAGCCAGACACCAGGGCGATTAGAAGATCACACCATGAAGCGCTGTGCATCAGAGAAGCTTTGAAAACCAGTTTCATGGCTGGCCAGGCTACCGTGTGAAATATCTGTTTGTTTCTCCTTCATGAATACCCTCCCCCTTTACTGACTGATTTTCTGTAAGGAACCCACCCTGCCCCTTCCCCCAGCTTTCTTTCAAACCAAATAAAGTCACTATCATTTAAAAATCATTTATTCTTTATTAATAGATTAGAAAAAGAGGGAGGGAACCCGGGTGGTATTTGGGAGGAGGATTGCTGGGAAGGAAAAAGCCACAAAGAAAAGGTTAAAAAAATGACAGCCTTTTGCTTGGGCTGTCTACTGGGGTGGAATGGGAAGGTGTACGGAGCCTCCCCCCCCCGCGTTCTTACACGTCTGGGTGAGGAGGATACGGAACATGGGGAGGGGGGAGGGTGGAACAGGGGCTGAAGCGGCAGTCTGTTTTCCAGCAGCCGTTCCTGAACCTCCACCAGACGCCGGAGCAGCCCCAGCGTTGCATCCTTCATCCTCTGATCTTCCTGCCGCCATCTCTCATCTCGATTGTCTCTCCTCTCCTCACGTTGGTCCCTCCTCTCCTCACGTTGGTCCCTCCTGTCCTCACGTTCACTGACTTCTTTCCTATACTTTGAAACTGTTTCCTTCCACTCATTCAGATGAGCTCTGTCACTCCTGCTGGATTGCATAATTTCAGAAAACATGTCCTCCCGCGTCTTCTTCTTACGACGCCTTATCTGTGATAACCTTCGGGATGGAGGAGGGAGGCTTGAGGAATTTGCAGCTGCTGTAGGGAGGGGAAAAAAGAGAGAATTGTTTTAAAAGCTACATTTTGCAGAACAATGCTTATACTCTTTCACGGTGACCAACACTGTTCACATTACATAGCACATGTGATTTCTGTGCAAGGTCGCATTTTGCCTCTTAATGCTGAGTGCCTGTGACTTTGCTGCTAGAGATCAATCACAGGTCTGGGCAACAGAGGTTCACGTTCCAGCAACAGAATTCGGCTTGCATGCGGCCATGGTAAGCTTCAGCGCCGTCCGTGCTTTCCAACATACCAAGCATAGCTTGTAGAGTGCTGCAGAAGCCTGGCCAATCTCAGCCAGTTGGGGGGGGGGGGGGTGTGGTGGTGCTTGTCTGGGCCCCTTCAGGCAAGTAGAGTGCTGCGGTTTTTCTGTTAACATTCAGCAGCACCAGAAAACAAACTAACCCTGCAGGAAGATCCCTGCAGGCACCAAACTACCCCCCCCCCCGCCGCCGACCCCCCCCCCCTCTCCATGAATTCTCTGGGATGATCACGGTACCCTCCCCCCACCGCGTGGCTGGTAACAGGGAAGATCCCTGCTAGCCAAACGCGAAAAACTCAGGGCCAATTTCCCATCTGCGCTTGGCTAACTGCAGGGAAGGATTTATTTTCCGCCACAGGCAAACAGCCCAGTAGGAACGGCCACCTCTGTCCCCTTAATTAAGTTCCCGTATTTCAACCAGGTTACCAGGAGTGATATCACTCTCCTGAGGATTACACAACAAGATAAAGAACGGATGTTGCTTGAATGCCAGCAAACACCGGGACCATACGCTGCCAGGCTTTGTCAGGCAATGATACCAGATTACTTGCTGCAAGCATGGCGTGGTCAAGTGTCCTACCATGGAGGAGGGAATAAAGATGCACTGCCCAGAAACCTTCTGGCAAGGCTTTCGGAGTACCTCCAGGAGAGCTTCATTGAGATGTCCCTGGAGGATTTCCGCTCCATCCCCATACACGTTAACAGACTTTTCCAGTAGCTACAGACTTTTCCAGTAGCTGAACTGACCGCGAATGCAAAGTCAGGCAAAGTAATCATTAAAAACCGTTTGCTTTTAAAACAAGTTTTATATTTTAAAAGGTAAACTCACCTGAGGTCCCTTCCATGGGGTCAGAGTCTTGGGTACTGGCTTGGGAGGGTTGGGAGGGTACTTCAGTCAGGGTGAGAAAAAGATCCTGGCTGTTGGGGAGAAGGGAGTGCTGTGTGCTCTCTGCAAGCTCATCCTCCTCCTCCTCCTCCTCCTCCTCTACCCCCTCGGCAGAATCCTCAGGCGTCGAGACTATCCCCGACCCAGAATCCATGAACAAAGGTGGGGTAGTGGTGGCAGCCCCCCCTAGAATTGCATGCAGCTCGGCGTAGTAGCGGCATGTCCGTGGCTCTGACCCGGAGCGACCGTTTGCCTCCTTTGTTTTTTGATAGGCTTGTCTGAGCTCCTTGACCTTCACGTGGCACTGCTCAGAGTCCCTATTGTGGCCTCTCTCCATCATGCCCTTGGAAATTTTTTCAAAAGTTTTTGCATTTCATCTTTTAGAACGAAGTTCTGCAAGCACTGAATCCTCTCCCCATACAGCGATCAGATCCAGTACCTCCCTCACGGTCCATGCTGGTGCTCTTTTTCGATTATCAGCCTGCATGGTTACCTGTGCTGATGAGGTATCTGTGGTCACCTGTGCTCTCCACGCTGGGCAAACAGGAAATGAAGTTCAAATGTTCGCGGGGCTTTTCCTGTCTACCTGGCCAGTGCATCCGAGTTCGGATTGCTGTCCAGAGCGGTCACAATGATGCACTGTGGGATAGCTCCCGGAGGCCAATACCATCGAATTGTGGCCACACTAACCCTAATTCGAATTGCTAAAATCGATTTTGGCGCTACTCCGCTCGTTGGGGTGGAGTACAGAAATCGATTTAAAGGGCCCTTTACAGCGAATTAAATGGCGTCGTTGTGTGGACGGTTACAGGGTTAATTCGAATTAAAGCTGATAAATCCGAATTAAAGTCGTAGTGTAGACCAGGCCTTAGAGGACTTCGGTCTCACCCCACTGGCTAACCACAAGTCTCACAAGCAATCTCCTTAGACACTCCAGTTTCCCAGTATTACCACCAGTGCCACTCGTTATGGGGACAAATGGTTATGAAAACCAATACCCCAATAAAAGAAAAAGGTTCTCCTGATCCCAAAGGACCAAACCCCAGACCCAGGTCAATATACAAATCAGATCTTACCCACAAATCACGCTGTTGCCAATCTTTAGATCTAAAATCTAAAGGTTTATTCATAAAAGGAAAAAGATGGAGATGAGAGTTAGAATTGGTTAAATGGAATCAATTACATACAGTAATGGCAAAGTTCTTGGTTCAGGCTTGCAGCAGCAATGGAATAAACTGCAGGTTCAAATCAAGTCTCTGGAGTACATCCCCCGCTGGGATGGGTCCTCAGTCCTTTGTTCAAAGCTTCAGCTTGTAGCAAAGTTCCTCCAGAGGTATGAAGCAGGACTGAAGACAAGATGGAGATGAGGCATCAACCTTATATAGTCTTTTTCAGGTGTAAGAACACCTCTTTGTTCTTACTGTGGAAAATTACAGCAAAATGGAGTCTGGAGTCACATGGGCAAGTTCGTGCATACTTTGCTGAGTCTCAAGGCATATTTGCCTTCTCTCAATGGGTCCATTGTATAGCTGATGGTCCTTAATGGGCCATCAAGCAGGCTAGGCAGAGCTAACACCAGTTTGTCTTGGATGTCACCCAGCAGCATAGCATAAGTTTGAAATACAGACAGTATAGGGCCAATATTTATAACTTCAACTACAAAATTGATACACACATATAGACAGCATAATCATAACCAGTAAACCATAACCTTGTCTTAGACACCCCATTTGACCCCCTTTATACAAGATTTGCGTGCCACTACAGGACCTTGGTTGCAACAATGATCTATATGGTCCCAGATTATATCAATAACGTCACACACACACCCCCTTTTACTCTGGGGCTGCACTGACCAGGGACAGAGACTTTGGGGTCTGTTGGACTTTTGGGACTTTGGGTGGTTGCTGGACCCAAGAGACTTTGGGGGTGTTGGACTTTGGGGACTCTGGGTGATTTTTGGGTTGCTGGATTCAAGAACCAACAGGAAAGGACACAGCCCAATTTGCTGGGGTGGGTTTTTTGCTCATGGTTTGTGTTATGAATCCTGTTTGTGGTGTTTTTCCAATTTAATGCTGATGTTGTTTACCTCATGTTATTAAACATTTTCTGTTACACTCAGACTCCATGCTTGCGAGAGGGGAAGTATTGCCTCTAAGAGGCACCCAGGGGGTGGTATGTAATTGTCCCAGGTCACTGGGTGGGGGCTCGAGCCGGTTTTGCATTGCGTTATTGGAACGGAACCCCTAAATACAGAACCCGGCCCTTGTTGCTGCCAACTTAGATGGGCAGAAGGGTTACATTTAATTCCTCCGCGACGGAGAGGAGGCTGAACAGCGGTGCTTGTTTACGTTCCCTGTGGGATGGCATAGGTGGACCTTGTGTGAAACCCGCCCATAGGGTTTGGAAGGAGCTCCAGGCCTCCCTGCCTTGAAACACTCCATCCTTCCAGGGATTGCTACCCTTTGTTACAGCTCGGATAGCCATCTTTATTGGTGACTCCAACTCACTACTGGGAGACCTACCCGCTCCCAGACAACTTGTCCACGCATACATCTTAATGTTTACTATGTGATCAAGTTCTACTGTATTATAGTATTACAGCCCAGGGATACACTTCCCTCCCCACCAGGAATAAGTCACCTGCGGTTGGAATGTACGCCGGAGAAAGCTGTTTCCTGCCTTCTATCCTGTGGGGAAATCTGAGGGAAATCAGGAGTGCCTGTCCCCTCAAACTGTGCCTCTCTACTTTAGTGGCACTTAGGCGCCCCCCCTTGTTGCGGCTCTTGCACTGGACCAATTCACCTGGTCCTGCAGGATGCGCTTTCCCAACCAGCTAGTGGTCCCTTCTAAGACCGTCTGTCCACGGAACATGGAGCCCTGGGTAGCTAATTCAGCATTCTCTGTCCGGCAGCCCACCCCTCCTGGTCTCTTACCAAGCAAAGGGCCAGAACCCAATTCTGCTATAGCGGATCGTCTCCAATCTATGACCCTGCGGTGCACGCACCGTTATGGGGACTCCACAGCCAGATTGAGCCCAGAGTGCCAGCACGGAGGCTCCCCTCTGTGCATTGGTGCCTTCAATCTGTTTCTCTGCTGCTGGCCTTCGTAGCCTGCCCCAGCGGACACAACGGCTCACTAGCCACGAGCTGCCTCACCACCACCACCAACCCCAAATCTCCTTTGCGTAGGGGGGAATAGGTATACACTTTCTCTGGGACTCACACACACCAGCACGCCACTCTTAGACCTTCTACCTTAACTCCTTCACCGGCGACACTGCAGGACGATTGACTCTTATTTGAGCTGGATCAGACGCCTCCTCCGACAGGGACTGCTGCCGAGTTCAGGTGAGTGTCCCTGACACTAGTTTCCCACCCTAACCCCTTTGCGCCGTCCTGGCTGCAAGTAAGAGCCTACCTCTGAGTGTCTGCAAAAATGATCTTTATGGTCCCAGTTCATATTAATAATGTCACAAAAATCATACAGGAGATGCCTTGTTTTCTCATTGGATGATGGGAAGGGACAGGACTCATCTCCTGGTTGGACATTTCAACTCTGCCAGAAGTACAGGGAGAGGTGAAAGTAGGCCGGTACAGTCCAGTACGGCTTACTGGCAAGAGCCGTAAAGCTTCCCCAGACCAGCAATTTATAAGGTCCCTGGGCTCCTGGCAGTGGCCTGAGTCTCTGGCCCTTTAAGTAGGCTGCCGGAGCCCTGGGGTAGTGGCAGCGATTTAAAGGGCACATGGATTTAAAGGCCATGCCCCTTCCCCCTGAGGCCCCATCCCTTCTGGTTGAGGCCCTGCCCCTGCTCAGGACCCTGGCCCTGTGTACCAGTAAGTCCCTTAAGTTACTTTCACCCCTGAGTACAGGTCACTTTCTGATTGGGCTGCATCAGCTTTGAGAAGAAAAAGGTCACTCCATCCAACAGCAAATGTATAAAACACCCTGTGTTGTTCAACTTGTTGCTCCTTAAAGCTGAAACAGCTGGATGAGAGAGATTGTGAGCAGGACTGTCATCTCCTGGCCAGTGACTGCACCTCCTGCTTGGTAACAACTAATGGCATGACTACACTACAAACTTACGTTGGTATACAGCCACTGCAGTAATTGCTGTGTTTTTTTATGTCCAAGCTACCCTCCTTCTGTCCGTGGGGCACGTCCTTACCAGGAGTGCTTGCAGTAAATTAAGAGGGGCAGTGTGGAGGTCTGAGAGCACTGGGCTTTCAGCTCCAGAGGGAGCTCCCTGCTGGGAACCCGTCTGCCACTCTGGTTCCCAGATCCCCACTCTGAGGCCAGCTGCTTGCCGGGCTCCCAGCTCCCTGCTCCGAGCCCAGCTGCTGCCTAGAGTCCTTGCTCCTCGCTGGCTGCCATCTGGGGAACAGGGAGTTGGGAGCAGGGAACCGAGGGGCCAGACAGCAGCTGGGCTCCCAGTGGAGAGTCAGGAGCCCAGGTGGCAGCCTGGTTGGGAGGTGGGAGCCAGGGGGCAGCTGGTCTCCTAGCGGGGAGCCCTGGTGGCAGCCTGGCTGGGAACAGGAAGTCAGGAGCCCGAGTGGCAGCCTGGCTCAGTGTGGAGAGTGGGGAACCTGGGCAGCAGCCCGGTTCAGAGCAGGAAGCCCAGGCGACAGCTGGGCTCCAGCTGGAGCCCCACACCTGCCGTGGGGTGAAAGGCTAAGCTGTGAGCGGGGCGTTGGATTTACAGCAAGGAGCCTACCAGCCTTTCTTGTCAAAGCTGTGAAATTGACAAGAATAACAGCCAGAAGCGGATGTAAGTAACACATTGCTACATAGACTCTGCATCGCCCTAACTACACCAACATAAGCCCGATGCCTCTTATGGAGGTGGAGTTATTAGGTCAGTGTAGTAGGGTACTTAGGCCTAGTCTACACTACGATTTTAGGTCGAATTTAGCAGCGTTAAATCAAATTAAGCCTGGACACGTTCACACGACGAAGCCCTTTTTTTCTACTTAAAGGGCCCTTTAAATTGATTTCTTTACTCCACCTCTGATGAGGGGATTAGTGCTGAAATCGGCCTTTCTGGGTCGGATTTGGGGTAGTGTGGATGGAATTCAACGGTATTGGCCTCCAGGAACTATCCCAGAGTGCTTCATTGTGACTGCTCTGGACAGCACTCTCAACTCAGATGCACTGACCAGGTAGACAGGAAAAGCCCCGCGAACTTTTGAATTTCATTTCCTGTTTGCCCAGAGTGGAGATCCCAGGTGATGACCATGCAGAGCTCATCAGCACAGGTAACCCTGATGGTGTCCCAGGATCACAAAAGAGCTCCAGCATGGACCGAATGGGAGGTACGGGATTTGCTCACCATGTGGGGAGACGAATCAGTGCTAGCTGAACTCCGTTGCAGTAAATGAAATGCCAAAACATTAGAAAAAGTCTCAAAGGGCATGAAGGACAGAGGCCATAACGGGGACGCACAGCAGTGCCGCGTGAAAATTAAGGAGCTAAGGCAAGCCTACCACAAAGCCAGAGAGGCAAACGGAAGGTCCGGGGCAGAGCCGCAGACATGCTGCTTCTACGCGGAGCTGCATGCCATGCTAGGGGGTGCAGCCACCACTACCCCAACCCTGTGCTTTGACTCCATCAATGGAGAATCACGCAACACGGAAGCAGGTTTGGGGGACGAGGAAGATGATGATGATGATGAAGACAATGAAGATAACTCACAGCAAGGAAGCAGAGAAACCGGTTTCCCCAACAGCCAGGATATGTTTGTCACCCTGGACCTGGAACCAGTAACCCCCGAACTCACCCAAGGCGTGCTCCCAGACCCTGAGGGCACACAAGGAACCTCTGGTGAGTGTTCCTTTGTAAATATTACACATGGTTTAAAAGCAAGCGTGTTTAATGATTAATGATTAATTTGCCCTGGCAATCACGACCAGTACAGCTACTAGAAAAGTCTGTTAACGTGTATAGGGATGTAGCGGAAATCCTCCAGCGACATCTCCAGAAAGCTCTCCTTCATGTACTCCCAAAGCCTTTGCAAAAGGTTTCTGGGGAGGGCTGCCTTATCCCGTCCACCATGGTAGGACACTTTAGCACGCCAGGCCAGTAGCACATAGTCTGGAATCATTGCATAACAAAGCATGACCAAAGTATGGTCCTGGTGTTTGCTGGCATGCGGACAACATCCATTTCTTATCTCTCTTTGTTATCCTAAGGAGAGTGATATCATTCACGGTCACCTGGTTGAAATGGGGTGATCTTATTAAGGGGACATTCAGAGGTGCCCGTTCCTGCTCGGCTGAACAGAAATATTCCCCGCTGTTAGCCACATGGTGGGGAGGAGGGGTGAAGTGATCATCCCAGAGAATTGGGTGTGGGAGGGGGGAGAGGGGTTAGTTGGGTTTGTGCAGCCCCTCCTTTTACATTGCAAACCTATTTTAAATGGCTAACCCAACGGGTGCTTGGTATGGGAAATGAGGGCGCTGCTGTTTGAAACCATTCCCACATGTTATGAAGGTTAAAAAAGCCATTGTTCTCTAAAATGTGTCTTTTTAACCACCTCTCCCTTTTCCTCCACCAGCTGAAAATGTTTCTCCTTCGCAGAGGCTAGTGAAGATTAGAAGGAGAAAATGGTGGACTCGGGACGATATGTTCTCGGAGCTCCGGATGTCCTCCCATGCTGACAGAGCACAGCAGAATGCGTGGAGGCAGACAATGTCAGAGTGCAGAAAAGCACAATAGGAACGAGAGGAGAGGTGGCGGGCTGAATCGTGGGCTGAAGAGAGCAAGTGGCGGGCTGAAGAGGATAGGTGGCATCAGCTTGCTGAAAGAAGGCAAGAGTCGATGCTCCGGCTGCTGGAGCATCAAACTGATATGCTCCAGTGTATGGTTGAGCTGCAGGAAAGGCAGCAGGAGCAGAGACCGCCACTACAGCCCCTGTGTAACCAACAGCCCTCCTCCCCAAGTTCCGCAGCCTCCTCACCCAGATGCCCAAGAACGCAGTGGGGGGGCCTCTGGCCACCCAGTCACTCCACCCCAGATGATTGCCCGAGCATCAGAAGGCTGGCCTTCAATAAGTGTTAAAGTTTTAAAGTTTTAAAGTGCAGTGTGTCCTTGTCCTTCCCTCCTCTCCCATCCCTCCTGGGCTACCTTGGCAGTTATCCCCCTATTTGTGTGATGAATTAATAAAGAATGCATGAATGTGATGTAACAATGACTTTATTGCCTCTGCAAGCGGTGCTCGAAGGGTGGAGGGGAGGGTGGTTAGCTTACAGGGAAGTAGAGTGACCCGGGTGGGGAGGGGGGATTCATCAAGGAGAAACAAACAGAAGTTTCACACCGTAGCCTGGCCAGTCATGAAACTGGTTTTCAAAGCTTCTCTGATGCGCATCGCGCCCTGCTGTGCTCTTCTAACCGCCCTGGTGTCTGGCTGCTCGTAATCAGCGGCCAGGCGATTTGCCTCAACCTCCCACCTCGCCATAAATGTCTCCCCCTTACTCTCACAGATATTGTGGAGTGCACAGCAAGCAGCAATAACAATGGGGATATTGGTTTGGCTGAGGTCTATCCGTGTCAGTAAACTGCTCCAGCGCGCGTTTAAACGTCCAAATGCGCATTCAACCATCATTCTGCACTTTCTCAGCCTGTAGTTGAACAGGTCCTGACTACTGTCCAGGCTGCCTGTGTACAGCTTCATGAGCCATGGCATTAAAGGGTAGGCTGGGTCCCCAAGGATAACGATAGGCATTTCAACATCCCCAACGGTTATTTTCTAGTCCGGGAAAAAAGTCCCTTCCTCCAGCTTTCGAAACAGACCAGAGTGCCTGAAGATGCGAGCATCATGTACCTTTCCCGGCCATCCCACGTTGATGTTAGTGAAACATCCCTTGTGATCCACCAGGGCTTGCAGCAGCATTGAAAAGTACCCCTTGCGGTTTACGTACTGGCTGCCGTGGTGCCCCGATGACAAGATAGGGATATGGGTTCCGTCTATCGCCCCACCACAGTTTGGGAATCCCATTGCAGCAAAGCCATCCACTATGACCTTCACGTTTCCCAGAGTCACTACCCTTGATATCAGCAGCTCTTTGATTGCGTTGGCTACTGGGATCACAGCAGCCCCCACAGTAGATTTACCCACTCCAAATTGATTCCCGACTGACCAGTAGCTGTCTGGCGTTGCAAGCTTCCACAGGGCTATCGCCACTCCCTTCTCAACTGTGAGGGCTGCTCTCATCCTGGTATTCTGGCGCTTCAGGGCAGGGGAAAGCAACTCACAACGTTCCATGAAAGTGCCCTTACGCATGCGAAAGTTTCGCAGCCACTGGGAATCGTCCCACACCTGCAACACGATGCAGTCCCACCAGTCTGTGCTTGTTTCCCAGGCCCAGAATCGGCGTTCCACGGCATGAACCTGCCCCATTAACACCATGATTTGCACATTGCTGGGTCCCGTACTTTGTAAGAGGTCTATGTCCAAGTCTATTTCTTCATCACTCTCGTCGCCATGCTGCAGTCGCCTCCTCGCCTGGTTTTGCCTTGGCAGGTTCTGGCTCTGCATATACTCCAGGACAATGCGCCTGGTGTTCATAGTGCTCATAATTGCCGCGGTGATCTGAGCGGGCTCCATGATCCCAGTGCTATGGCGTCTGGGCTCAAAAAAGCCACGAAAGGGAGGGAGGGGCGACTGACGAGTGATGACATGGCTTACAGGGAATTAAAATCAACAAAGGTACCTGTGCATCAGGGAGAAACACAAACACATACACAAACACAAACAACTGTCACACAGAATGGCCCCCCCAAAGATTGAACTCAAAACCCTGGGTTTAGCAGGCCGTTGATTTCATGGAAGGAGGGGGAAGCAAATGAATACAGAAGAAATCTGGTCCATCTATCTTTTACCTCTTAGGCTGGCAGCAGATGGTACAGCATGACTGATAGCCATCGGCATCTTCTGGGTGCTTGGCAGAAAATGCTGCATTGCGACTGTTAGCCGTCATCGTCAAGACGGTGCAATAGGACTGCTGGCAGGACTGAGTCTTCAAGAGACAAAACATGTCTGCCCAGGCGCCTCTGACCGAACTCACTGAGGAGTACGACGATGACGGATACCAGTCGTAATACACCATCTACTGCCAAAAGGCAATTAGCTGCTGCTGTGTAGCAATGCAGTACCACGTCTGCCGGCACCCAGATGACATATGGTGACGGTGAGCTGAGCTGAGTGGGCTTCATGCTTGCCGTGGTATGTCGTCTGGACAGGTAACCCAGGAAAAAAGGCGCGAAACGATTGGCTTTCACGGAGTGGGGGGTTGGGGGGAGGGGCATAATGACATGTTTTTGCCTCATCAGGCATTGGGATCTCAACCCAGAATACCAATGGGTGGCGGAGACTGCGGGAACTGTGGGATAGCTACCCACAGTGCAACGCTCCGGAAGTCGACGCTAGCCTTGGTACTGTGGACGCAGTCCACCGTCTTAATGCACTTAGAGCATTTTATGTGGGGACACACACAATCGACTGTATAAAAATGTTTTCTACACAACTGACTTCTATAAATTCGACCTAATTTCGTAGTGTAGACATACCCTTACACTGGTGGGAGCAAGGCTGTAGTCTGTACACTGACATAATTAGTTTGACATAAGCTCATAGGCGCCAACTCTGTGGGTGCTCTGGGGTTGGAGAAAAAAAATATATCAGGTGCTCAGCACCCACCGGCAGCCCCAATCAGCCCTCCCGCCTGCTGTGGATCAGCTGTTCAGTGGAATGCAGCAGGCACTGGGGGAGGAGTAGAGGTGGGGTGGGGGCAGAGGAAGGGCGAGGGTTTGGGGGAAGCGATGGAGTTGGGGTCGAGCACCCCCCGGGAACTTCGGATGTCAGGGCTTCTGCATAAGCCGCCTTACGTGGAGCCTAACTCTGTCATGTAGGCCAGGCCTAAGTCATGTCACTGAACTCGCATGTGCAATTATTCATATTGAGCCTTGTATGTTGTCTAGTGACACTAACAAGGGCTTTTTTCCCCCCACATACTTACTCTTCTTTGTTAGTTGTATACCACAAAAAAAGACATCTATTATTGGAAAGCCTTAAAGAGAGAGACCTGGGTGTCAATTCACTTAATCTGGTAAACTACATGGAGATTTCCTAAAACCTGTTCCAACTCAAATACTGTACCAGACATATGAGGTGAAATCCTCTAGAAGGTTATTTTACTCCCATTTCATTGTCTCTCTACTCTCTGTTGGAAGGATGCAGCCAATGTGCTCCACTGGCTCATATATGGCATGAGTCACTGATTTACAGGTGAAGAACCTTATAAAATATAGTGGCCAAAAATAAAATTATAAAAAAAAACTCTTGAGAGAACATAAACTTCCTCTCCCTCCCTCCTATTTTGCTGAACATACGTTACTAGACAAGAGGGACTGGGAGAAATATATTAAACAGGGAAATAGGAGAGAGAGAATCAGAAATAATATGATGGGGTCAACAAAATACCAGCCACAAAATTAATTGGAATGCAACCTCATTACTCTGGTTGTGCACAAGGACTAAGTCATAGCTCATAGAAAGCACTGGACTTTGTGGTGAGCTCCTTGAGTAGCTCTGATCTTAAGTGCCCATTTACATGGATTCTGTGAAGTTAGATAATTCGTTAAAGCAATATTGGTGCCTAACAATACCAGACACTTGTACAAGTAAATAACTCAAAGACAATGTATTACACAGCACTTTTAGCTGCAAAAGATATTCTGTTCTCATGCCAGTCCCTAAAAGTGCCATTTCTGTACTGTCATTCAGTTTGCTGTTTTTGTTAATATACATTTTGGTATCAAAAAGGGATCTGTTTTGTTTATATTGTACTGAAATTTTTGTCCTAAATTATATAAAATTATGTTTTCTAACCTGCAGATTCTTGACATTGGAGTGAAACTGAGTTAACAATGGAGCCATCAGAAGAATTTGTGTTCAAACATAAAGGATTTTATTTCCAACCAGACCTTGTTACACCTGAATACATAGATTCACTGGAGGATTTTGAAATCAGAGACAGTGATGTATTTATTGTTACTTATCCAAAATCAGGTAAGACTGATTGCTTGATTTCCTTTAGGAAAATCATATCTGACTTTTGTCTGAAACCTTAATTGACCCTCCCCTTCCTCCCCCCTCCCCACCGTGCGAATTGAGCATCATTATGACCTATTTTTGGTGGTAGCAGTTTAAAATCTTTTACCTGCCAACATTTTATTGGAGACATTATCTCAGTTTCATCCCTATGTTTAAGCAATGGCAGAAGGTTAAAGCTTTAAAGGTAATCTGCAAAGTATAGTGGACCTGGGCAAATATAGCCAAAAGCTATTCAAAAATATGTATTATAATAAACCACATCTATTTGTTTCCGTAGTAGACAACTAGTTTTATTCACCTTTGTGTAAACATGTATGTCAGCAATATTTTGGAAATAATAAGTTCATGGAATGGGACGGTGGTGTGAATGCTCAGACTAATTAATTTGGACACAAATACAAAACCTCAGACTCCACCGAGACAGCCATCTCTATTTCCAAAAAATAAAGGACAATCTTCTAAACACCCCTGCCCCTCCAGATCGATCCCAGTCCTGTCACAGACTATTCAAGCAGAACTACCAACTACATGTACTCAGGTGATCAGCATTTTTGTTCTCAGACTTCGCAGTGATATATTTTCTTAAAACAAGAATAGCACCTCTTCCAGCCTATGAGGTTTGAGAATTACTTGCAGCTGAAGTTATAATATAGCAGAACCAACTCCTCTGTGACAAGCTCAGAGAGAAGGACTCTTTACCTCATTGTATACTAAACATTGTAACACAGCTTTTGACACTGACCAATTCTGGTCACTAAAGAACCCTTGGACCTTCCGAATAGAGAATTCCTTGTATCGCTGAGATGTCATGTAACATGCACAGAAAGGACAGACCAGTGTGAGCCTTCTCCATGAGGCCTGAAGTAGCACTGGTGTTCTTCCACTGCGGGGGTGGAATAGGGGTACTTAAAAACTCTCAGAACAACAGTATACAGGGTGCTTTGGATAGGGCCAGTGAATCCACTGGCTATTACTGTAATGGACAGTCATGCTGCAGCACTGAGGCTACATAAGAGGGTGAAAAATAGTCTGTAGTAATTAGGGTGACCAGACAGCAAATGTGAAAAATTGGGTCGGGGTAATAGGAGCCCATTTTTAAAAAAGCCCCAAAAATCGATCGACCAGCACATAGATAGATACAGGTTATTTAATACTAAAATGTACAAAAGTATAATGCTGTTTGGATTCCCATTCCTGCTATATTACGTACTGCCTTTAAGACAAATTTTTGTACTTCATGTATAATGTAAAATGAGACACATCTTTGAAGAGGTTTGTGATTATGGCAGATTGTTACATGACATTACAAATAAAATTAGCGTTAAAGCTGTTTCAAATAAGGCTATTTTCTTTCCCAGGGACTGTGTGGACTCAGAATATTTTGTGCTTGATTTATCATGAAGGCCATCGAGATGGAACAGAAAATATGGAAATAAAATACAGAGTCCCATGGCTGGAGTATAATATATATAATATGGATTATGTCCATCGTCCATCACCTCGTCTCTTTACAACTCACCTGCCTTACTATTTAGTTCCAAGAGATCTGAGGAACAGGAGAGCAAAAGTAGGTGATACTATTTTTACAATTTAATTAACATTATCCAGAAAAACTTGCAGCTTTCACCAATAAATCAGGGTCAGAGATTCGCACTGAGCTCTCTCTCATGGAGATGACTGCCTTGACCTGCTGTGTTGCTTTCCTTAATCTAAACAGACAGTCATTCACACCGAAGGTGTTCAGTTCTGGCCTGTGAGAATTGCCTTGTGGGAGCGAAGCCAATCTCTTAGATTGCTACCCGGATCTCCCATGAAAGGTGGCATGTGCTGTGCACCCACTTCCCCCAGGAGACTCCCTTCCCAGTCACCCTTGCAGCTTCCTTATCTCTGTTGCAGTAACACCTCTAAAAATATCTCTAGCTGCAATTTTTTTTGAAAGAGCAGTAAATTCATGCTTACAACGATTCTAGTCGAAGGATATGTTTTTCACTGAAATACTTTATCAATGTACCAAACACAATGCACACAAATAAATCTGTTGTTGACTTAACAGTGTTGGTATTTAAAAAGAACTCAAAATCAAATTAATTTATTAAAGTTTAAATTCTTTTCAGATGGTACATCTGCAACTGCACTCCCTATTAATTTTTGTCCTGTTTATTATCACATTTCCCATGATTTTTAAATGTTTTTGCTCCTCTCTTGCTGTGTGAAAGACCCATGTAAACAACTGGAAATAACTTGAAGACCTGATTCTAAGTACACTTACTCATGTTCCTAACCTTACAACAGTGAGTAATCCCATTGAGGTCAATGGTACTATCACATGTAGACAGTTATGCATGTGCATGAGGATCGGTTAAGGAAGCGCAATAATTCCACGAAATGTACAGAAAATGCTGGCAAAGAATCCCATTCACTTAAATCAGGATAAACTATTTACTAAAGTACTTATTCTTTTCAGATACAATGATTTTAGTGTTACTTGCAGAAATAGCAAATAAAAACACAGATTTTTAGGTCAATTGTGTCCCTTTAATACAGGGGTAGGCAAATGTTTTGGCCCGAGGGCCGCATCGGGGTTGCAAAACTGTATGGAGGACTGGGTAGAGAAGGCTGTGCCTCCCCAAACAGCCTGGCTCCCTGCCCCCATCCGCACCCTCCCACTTCGTGCCCCCTGACTCCCTCCCTCAGAATCCCTGACCCATCCAACCCCCCCTTCTCCTTGTCCCCTGACCGCCCCCTGCCAGGACCCCCCGCCACTAACTGCCCCTTGGGGCCCCACCCCCTATCCAACCCCACCTGTTCCCCGTCCCCGACCACCTCCCCCAGAACTTCCACCCCATCCAACCGCCTCCCCCCATCCCCTGACAGGCCCCATGCCTATCCAACACCCGCCCCATTCCCTGTCCCCTGACCGCACCCCCAGAACCTCCGCCCCATCCAACTGCCCCCTGCTTCCTGTCCCCTGACTGCCCCGCAGGACCTCTTGTCTGTTATCCAACCTCCCTGCCCCCTTACCATGCCGCTTTAGAGCAGCAGGACTGGAAGCCGCACCGCCTGGCCGGAGCCAACCGCGCTACCCGTGCAGCAGCATAACTGTCGGGGATGGGGGACGGCAGGGGACGGGACGGGGACTAGCCTCCCCGGCCAGTAGCTCAAGTGCCGGGCAGGATGGTCCTGCGGGCTAGATGTAGCTCCTGGGCCGTAGCTTGCCCACCTATGCTTTAATATATCTGAGACTGTCACTCTTTTTACCTTGCAGGTTATTTATGTAGCCAGAAACCCGAAGGATGTTGCGGTTTCCTATTTTCATTTTTCCAACCTTTCAGTCACACTTGAGACAATACCAGATTTTAATATTTTTCTGGAGAGGTTTTTAGCTGGGAAAGGTAAGTTTCATTTACTGCTAAAAGGCTAAGTCCTGCTCACTGACCACAGCCTGAATAAACTATCTGAGTGGGTAAATTACGTAGAAGATGGAGCTGGTCAAAATCCTGGCCCCCACCTCACCACCTGGGGTCTAAGGTTGCAGTGAATACAGTATTATTCACAGCTCACAATAGAGATTTTGTGCAAAGGTAGTCCAGGGGAGCTGCACAGGCACATGCATTGCACCAATAAAGTGCAAGTTGCCTCGTGTATCTCAATTGGTTGTTCACTCTGAAAACTAACAATGAAGATTTCAATACATTTCAACTCCACTTAGGTGCTCAGATAACACAGGTGAGGGGATGAGGATGAGTGCTATGCAGAAAACACACACAAGTAGTTTTCTATTAATTTTCTGGTTTAGTAGTTTTCCACAACTATTATGCCTATCCCACAATCCCAAACCACTACTTATACCTTCCAAGGAGCCAAAAGACTCAGCTGTAACCTATCTAGCTCCTGAGTTCTCTCTTAATATCTCTGACAATAGTAAAATAAATTCTACACATTCTTCTATTATGGTAATTAGTGAGACTGTCTCATCTGCATAGGATCTTTTGGGCCTGAATCCAGCCTCTTCTCCCCTAAGCTTTGAATCCACTGCCTCTTTTGTCCTGTGTAGAATCACACTACAGATGATTTCCCCTACAACAGAGAGTAGTGTGACTCCTCTCCAGTTATTGCCGTCAGTGAGATCACCCTTTTTAGGTACTCTGCCAACGATTCCATGTTTTCACTAGTCAGGAGGAGTCTCTTCTCCCCAGAATTTAGAACAGTTCTGTCATTTTTATAAGGGTAATCGGGTCAAGTTCTTTTAGCTTTTCTGCTGCTATTTGATCATCACCTGCCATTTTGTTGTTTTGCAGCTTCTTTATTGCAGCCTGTATTGCTGACATCTCTGTTGCATCAATGTTAATGCCAAGTAGATAATGTTCACATGTTCCATCAATATCTGGTGTTGAGCTGGGGCTGAGTCTGTTGTGGACTTGTCTGAAATGCTCTGCCCATCTGTCGTTCTGTTACACCTCAGTTGTAAGCCTTTTTTCATCTTGGCTTTTTCTTGGCCCATTTCCTGTTTGAAATGTCCACACGTTTCACTGCGTTGTCTGCTTTCTTGTATTTTTCCTTTGCTTTTTGCAGTATTTCGTTTGTCTTAGCGTTCAGGAGTTTTCCTTTCAGTGCTTTTCTTTCCTTGTTGAGATGCGACGTCTCTTGGCTTATCCAATCCTTGCTCTGTGTGTGCTGATACCAGGCTGTGACTGCTACAGCTTGAATCACGTTGTCTCAGACCACTGTGCGGTTTTCTTCAGGTCCAATCTCTATCTCACCTCCCTTACCTCTGTCAGCACCCCAGATCTGTTCCAAAGTTCACACTGGAATTTCTCAGAGCACACTTTTGTTTTCAGTTTTATATTATTGATTTCTTTGCTGCGTTCTGTTTAAAGTTGGGCTTTCTCAGTTTTAATTTCAGTTTGGCAATGCAAAGATTTTGGATGCTCATCTGTCATCTGTGGCTTGATGTGCCCTTGCATCTTGGACAGATGACCTGAATCTCAAACTGATGTCGATGCAATTGATTTCTTTTTTTTTGTTTTGCCATCTGTCAAATTCCCTGGTTCTTTGTGTATGTCTCTAGAAGGGAACAGGATGTTTGCAGGAACTAAGTCAGACCCGAAGCACAATTCAGTGAATTCCAGGTTTCCTTCATTATTGATATCATTGACTTTCAAAAGGTAGTTGACAGCCTGCATAGGCATGCATTGTGGAATATTCTTCAGACCTGCGAAATTCCAGACAAACCCATCAACACCATACTGGCTGTGACGAACTGGGACTGTTCTTACTGTGATCTTTGAAGGCTGACAGGGGAGTGTGGCTAGGATAGTCTGCATTGGGGGATGGGAGACTGATCGAGGGAGAATACCTGAGCATGTAACATGAGAACCCAGGAAGGGGTTAGAGGCCAGGTGACACCTCTGCCCGGGAAACTGAACAAAGGCTGTGGGAGGGGCCACTGAAGGCAGAGTCTGGGAAGCTGGCTGGTGAGGTGGCTGGGAAGCAGAGAGGGCTCTGACCTCCCAAGGGGGCTGGGGTGCCCGAGGACCCCAAGATGGACCTAACTGAGGGGGATCCTGTGGTCTGTGCCTGCAAGACCTGTCTTGGACTGTGTCTCTGTCATCTAAATAAACCTTCTGCTTTACTGGCTGGCTGAGAGTCATGGTGAATCCCAGGAAGCTGGGGGGGCAGGGCCCTGAGTCCCCCACACTCCGTGACAACTGGTCTACAATTTTTGAGAAGTCGTCTGCTTCAGAGATAAAATGTACTACTTATTATGTATTTTGATGTGCTGAATTCAAATATGACAATTAAAACAACTGATTGGCTACTGTTTCTAAGACATTTAAGTTTTTACATTTTATGTCTATGTATATTGTGTAGATAGTAGAGTTTTAATCATAAATTGTAAACCTAGGTCTTTTCATGTGTTTATGGTTGCTTTACATGATAATATTTCACCTGTCCTGTTTATGTAACACTTTAAAAATCAGCAAAAGGTTTATATAAATAAAATGTATTATGAAACAAAAGCAAAAAACTATTATGTACATAGTTTAGTCTTATTCAGTGTCTACTCAACGCTTCTTGGCTTGTCTCTTGTATTCATTAAATGGAGCATCTCCTGTCACTGTCCAGCAATAGTCTGCAAGCATTGATGGGCTCCATTTGCCCTGATAGCGTTTCTCCATTGTTGCCATGTCCTGGTGAAATCGCTTGCCGTGCTCGTCGCTCACTGCTCCGCAGTTCGGTGGAAAAAAATCTAGATGAGAGTGCAAAAAATGGATCTTTAGTGACATGTTGCAACCAAAGCTTTTGTATGCCTTGAGGAAGTTTTCCACCAACAACCTGTAGTTGTCTGCCTTGTTGTTTCCGAGAAAATTTATTGCCACTAACTGGAAGGCTTTCCATGCCGTCTTTTCCTTGCCACGCAGTGCATGGTCAAATGCATCATCTCGAAGAAGTTCACGAATCTGAGGACCAACAAAGACACTTTCCTTTATCTTAGCTTCACTTAACCTTGGAAATTTTCCACAGAGGTACTTGAAAGCTACTTGTGTTTTGTTAATGGCCTTGACAAAGTTCTTCATCAGACCCAGCTTGATGCGTAAGGGTGGTAACAAAATCTTCCTTGATTCAACAAGTGGTGGATGCTGAACACTTTTCCTCCCAGGCTCCAATGACTGTCGGAGTGGCCAATCTTTCTTGATGTAGTGGGAATCTCTTGCACGACTATCCCATTCACAGAGAAAACAGCAGTACTTTGTGTATGCAGTCTGCAGACCAAGCAAGAGAGCAACAACCTTCAAATCGCCACAAAGCTGCCACTGATGTTGGTCATAGTTTATGCACCTCAAAAGTTGTTTCATGTTGTCATAGGTTTCCTTCATATGGACTGCTTGACCAACTGGAATTGATGGCAAAACATTGCCATTATGCAGTAAAACAGCTTTAAGACTCGTCTTCGATGAATCAATGAACAGTCTCCACTCATCTGGATCGTGAACGATGTTGAGGGCTGCCATCACACCATCAATGTTGTTGCAGGCTACAAGATCACCTTCCATGAAGAAGAATGGGACAAGATCCTTTTGACGGTCACGGAACATGGAAACCCTAACATCACCTGCCAGGAGATTCCACTGCTGTAGTCTGGAGCCCAACAGCTCTGCCTTACTCTTGGGTAGTTCCAAATCCCTGACAAGGTCATTCAGTTCACCTTGTGTTATGAGGTGTGGTTCAGAGGAGGAGGATGGGAGAAAATGTGGGTCCTGTGACATTGATGGTTCAGGACCAGAAGTTTCATCCTCTTCCTCTTCCTCGTCTGACTCAAGTGAGAATGATTCTGGTGCATCAGGAACCGGCAGTCCTTCTCCGTGGGGTACTGGGCGTATAGCTGATGGAATGTTTGGATAATGCACAGTCCACTTTTTCTTCTTTGACACACCTTTCCCAACTGGAGGCACCATGCAGAAGTAACAATTGCTGGTATGATCTGTTGGCTCTCTCCAAATCATTGGCACTGCAAAAGGCATAGATTTCCTTTTCCTGTTCAACCACTGGTGAAGATTTGTTGCACAAGTGTTGCAGCATATGTGTGGGGCCCACCTCTTGTCCTGATCTCCAATTTTGCAGCCAAAATAAAGGTGATAGGCTTTCTTAACCATAGGGGTTATACTGTGCTTTTGTGATGCAAAAGTCACTTCACCACAAACATAGCAGAAGTTATCTGCACTGTTCACACAAGTACGAGGCATCTCTGCTCACTTTGGCTAAACAGAAATGTGTCCCTTTGCAAAATCAAACACTGACAAATAAGAGAGCACGACACTGTATGATTTCTAGAGCTGGTATAGGGCAATTTGTTCAGCAGAGTGATGTAAGCTTCGTTATGATTGCATCATCCATGACTTCTAGGAATAACATGATGCAATTCATATCATGTATGATGCAATACCCGCTTCAGATTGCATCATTCATTGTTTTGCCAAAAAAGCAAGTACTGTCCAAACCCAGTCATAGATTTATTCATAGATCCAGTCAAAGATGTATTTTAGTCATTTCTGGTTTAAATTGAGATCCCTTCCCTTTATAACTCACTTATCCTGCGCCATTCCCAAGTCAAGGGTTGTATATACTGACCCAATTGCATATTTTGAAAACTAGAGCCAATCAACAATTTTAAGCATCATTTTCGTTCTCAGTGACCCAGAATTAGTAACGTTTGACTACATTTATTTCAGAAGCATTTTGGCTGTAGAGCAGTGAAATAAGTGCCTACAAAGATTCTGGACATTGGATGGAGAGACATCATCATCAATAAATATATCCGAGAAATCACCAGCCAGCAGCTTATTTCCACTAGAATTAGAAAGAAGTATTGGACATATATGGGGCATGGGCTTCAGATGCCAACACACAGAGTCCCACATGTAACTGTCAAGTGGAAACCAACTGGGTTAGGAAATGAGGCTGCCCAAGAGACCTTAAAAAGAACCCTTCACAGGGAGGTCAGAATGGTTGATCATAACATCATCGAGTAGATGGAAGTAGTATCAAATGACAGAGAGGAATGGAAGAGATTAGTTTCACCCTGGGCATCAACATTGACATGATTATTTTGCCTCTGTATTTGGCACTGGTATGACCACTGCTGGAATACTGTGTCCAGATCTGGTGCCCACAATTGAAGAAGGATGCAGATAAATTGGAAAGGGCTCAGAGAAGAGCCATGAGAATGATTAAAGGAGTAGATAATGTGCCTTATAGCAATAAACTCAAGGAGTTCAATCTGTTTATCCTAACAAAGAGAAGTTTAAGGATGACTTGATTACAGTCTATAAGTACCTATATGGGGAACAATCTAGCAGAGAAAGGTATAATACAATTCAATGGTTGGCAGTTGAAGCTAGACAAATTTAGACTGGAAATAAGGCATAAATGTTTAACTGTGAGAGTAATTAGCCACTTTAACAATTTACCAAGTGTCATGGTGGATTCTCGATCAATGACAATTTTCAAATCAGGATTGGATGTTATTCTAAAAGATATGTTTAGGAATTATTTGGGAGAAGTTTTATGGCCAGGAAGTCATACAGAGCGGTGGGAAGCAATGGCTAGCATGAGGCTTCCCACAGTTCCCATTGGCCAGTGGGAGCTGCGGGGCGTTATACAGGAAATCAGACTAGATGACCACAATGGTTCCTTCTGGCCAGAGAATCTATTAATCTATGAATCTATCAATTTAATTCTTGGTTTGTGATCACTAATCCATCAAAAGCAATGAAAAATATTATCTATAAGTAATATAGACATAAAAGTGCAAATATGTTGTGTTGGCAGCAAGAACCATTCTATGGTGCCAGTGGATTCTAGAGCAGGGTTCTGCAACCTTTGGCATGCAGCCTGTTAGGGTAAAGCTGCTGGTGGGCTGGGCCGGTTTGTTTATCTGGAGCGTCCGCAGGCATGGAACTCCGCAGCTCCCACTGACGTTCCCAGCCAATGGGAGCTACGGAAAGCGGCATAGGCCGAGGGACGTGCTAGCCACTGCTTCCCACAGCTCTCATTGTCCAGGAACAGCAAACCGCAGCCAGTGGGAGGTGTGGAGCTCTGTGCCTGCGGACGCTCCAGATAAACAAACCAGCCTGGCCCACCAGTGGCTTTACCCTGATGGGCTGGGTGCCAAAGAGTGCCTACCCATGCTCTAGAGGTAACAGTACAAAGTGTATTAGTTACGGTCTGTCTGTTTGTGGGGAAAAAAACAAAACTTGTCCTCAGATCCCGACATTAGAAGATGGACTTGGCTTGGCCTTTATCTCATGTTTAAGCCGAAAGAATTCAGGATAAGGCTGTGAATAAAAACAGGAACTGGAATAAAATCTCTGTGAGCCCAAATATCGTCCCAACAGCAGAGGGGAGAGAAGCTGAAAAAAGGAAGTCTGCTCCATTGATTCTGAAGCTGTGCTTGTGAGAGTATTAGGATGCAAAAATGTCAATAATTGAATGGTTTTTCTGTTTGAGATCATTAACATTTATTTCTATAATTTTTCTCCTTAATAAGTTGCATCTAGCTCCTGGTTGGATCACGTCAGAGGCTGGTCTACCCACAGGGAAGAGTTCAATATTTTCTTCCTTACCTATGAGGAGATGAAGAAGGTGAGACCAGTCAATGACTTTATATCTGAAAGAAACAGTAAATAAAATGCCTCAATTTTTCAGTCTAATTTTGCTACCCTTACTCACATTGAGCTGTTCTTTACTCTGTGAAGACTTGTGTTCATTTCACAGAATAAGGTACACTGTTCTCATTGATTTCAATGCGAGTACTTGAAAAAGTACTTCTCAGTGTGAGTAAGGGTGGAAGAATCAGAACCGTAGTGTGAGATGTTCAGAAGCACCAAAGTAAGTTCGCCGCTTAACTCCCATTGACATTCAATAGCACATAGGAGCCTAATTCATTTAGTTACAAAAGGTGCCATTTGCTTCCTAATGAAGAATATCTGCTGGATGTGAGTACAGTTAGAAAAGATAATAATCTTGCTTTACTTCATTTCCTTTCCTGACTAGCAGGACGGCAGCTACACAACCCATCCCACGAGGCATCCTAAGGGAAAAGGAGAGATTTTGTTACATTTTAGAACTTCTCAAACTGCTTTTAGAACTGAAGATCTCCATGTAATTTTTTGTGAAAAATGATATTTTATTGCACTGACTATTCAAAGCTAGGTTTTTAGTAAATAAAATATATTAATAACTGTTAGGGAGCTTATTCCTTTACTCTCCCACTTCCCTGGTCCTTCTTGCATGAACAGAGAGCAACAATACCTGAAGTCTGAAGGTGCAAACAATTTGATGTTTTTTGGGGTGAACTTCCAGCAAGCTTAAATCCAAGTTCCTTTTTCCTTATTTTGGAATCCCAACTTACTTCCTGTTTGCCCATAATATATATAGTAATATTCTTAGCTACACCTTAACCAAACATTCTACTAAAATTTACCTAACCAATCCTAACATATTGTAACATGATTAGCTAACCAATTATATCCCACCACCTTAATTAGTTTACACCCAGCAAAATTAATTATACAGCAGATAGAAACATTCCCAGAACCAGACAGAGACCATGCAAATAAGCATAGCAAAGTGGGAACTATAATGACAAAACAATACAGAAGTGAGGATTTTACAACTACATCTATACAGACATAAGGGTTTCCCAGCTGTGTTTATTGATAAGTGAGTTCTTACCAGACAGAAAACTATCAAACTAAATTTCCTTTTACATTTTCTAGGCTCTTTTCTTTCTCTGGAGGTGATTGATCGGATCACCTTCCTAACAGCCCCAGATCGCCTTATTTCAATAGGGCTAGTTTGGAATGTGAGCATGTGACCGCACGTTTCCCAGTTTATGGCTGCCTCTTAGCCAAAGGCATTGGGCTAAGAACAGGGCCTCAGACTGTCACAGTGAGAGAAGGCCCTTACACAGAGTCTTTCTTTTATACCTCTATAACTAGCTAAATGATAAACATAGACCTAAATTCTTAAAGTACAGGCCTTTACAGACAGGCTTGAATATCTATATCCTAACACTCTACCCCTTTTTTTCTTTTGGGATTTTTCTGCCCAGGTATTTCTGGAAAGCATAGAACATATGGCGACACACTTTTTGATAGGGCCTGGCATTAAGGTGGAAAGTGTTGATGCTTTATTTGTTTTACTGCACCTTGTGTAGTACCATGCCCTGTACCTTTTTTTGTACGGGCATACCACACCTATTTTAATTAGTGTTTTAGACTTTTTATTATAGTGGGCCCGAGAAGGTTGGGTTCGGGTTGTTTAGTACACTGAAGTGGAGGGCTTACTACATTACTTATAGGTTATAATTAGTGGCTGTTTGCTAGGGGGCTGTGCCCCCCCCCCCCGATTGTTTTTATATGCAATGTGACATAAATACAGTTAACAATACACCAGCTGCTATGATAATTTACAGCAACACTGAGAGTTCTGACCACTGCAGTATGGTCCAACATTTCGGCCACCACCAAAAACACTGCTTTATCTTTTTCTGATAGGGTTAAAATTTTGTCAGTGCCATTTTGTAGTGTGTATTGTAAGTGTGTTCAACTGTTGGCGCTTGCAGCAAGTTGCTTTTGTAATTTTTGTGTACTTTTGTTTATATTGTGTGTTTATTCAATATTTACAGTGAAATGTGGTATTGTTTAAACCAATTTAACTACTTGGTACGGCATGGGGTAGTAGGTGCTGGTTTGATTGTTTACAACAATTAAGTTTACTGATTCACTGGTGCACCATAGTTTAGGTGGCAGTGTATAGAAGTTTATAATTTGGTTATATACTGGAAGGATTTTGCCTTCTAGTGTTATATTGCAGGATTGCATACATTTCCAACAGAATACACCGTACCCCATATACATTACCCCTAAATGCCCCCCCCCCCCCCCGTTTGCAATAGGCCATTTGTTTTGCTTCTTCATAGTTATAGGACGGGGGCACATTTATATATATATATATATTTTTTGATATACAACTGCTTAATGTGATGACAGTTTAATTTACCCCATTCCACCCCCACCCCGCACCTATTTCCTAGTGGCTCCCAACGCGCTCCTCCTTTCCTAGTTACTTCCACAGGGTTAAGGGACCACCTTATTTGCATTTTCTTTCCATGGTAGTAGAGTAACAATTACTCAAGAACTTTTTTTACAGCTGGGGGATGTTATTTTTTAGGTAGATGGGTATGTTTTTGCAATTGTGGATAAATATGGGCTAGCCTTTTGATTTAATACTGAAGGCCATTGTTTTGACCAAGCTTTTTTATAATATTTACTAACATTATTAACTGAGCATTTTGAATACCAACACACATTTTTTGCCATGTTAGTTTTTTGAAGTCATCCCCCATCCATGTTACCAGGTCCCCTGCTCAATGAGTTAACTGCAAGTTTACCTTTACTGCTGTCCTTCACCCTGTGGCAACTGCCAATAGTTGCTGTACTATTAATTTATTAATTTGTTGTTGAAATTTTATATTTTGACTTACTAATTGTTTGGTTACCCACTTATTCCCCAGATTTTATGTACCAACATAGTGTTTTCTGCTGCCCACAATTCCCTTTTTATTCAAAACTAGGTTTTTAGTAAATAAAATATATTAATAACTATTTTGTCGTTTTCAATAAAGACATCTATGTGAAATCTTTGAAAAGTACAGAACTCTTCAAAATTCCAATTTTTTTTAGAAACTAGTTTTTCACTTTTCTACCAGCTCAGCTAGCTTTTAACTCCTTAACAACTTCACCTAGCTTAGCAGAAGTCAGATTTAAACTACTTTGAGTGTCCATACATGGGTTTGTTCTGGTTGAACTAAATCAATTTTAAACTGATTTTAGTCACACTTTATACACAAGATCTGGAGTATCTGAGTGCACCTCTTAGCTAAATAGGTAGTGATGCAGCAGCATCCTCTCTGCTGACTTCAGCAGGAAGCATGTTGATAGTAGCAGTAAGGCTGATTAACAAAGCGAGGAAAGTCCCTTCCCATTAAGAGGTCCAACTCCTGATATATATATTCATAGATTCCAAGGCCAGAAGGGACCATTATGATCATCTTGTCTCACCTCCTGTATAACACAGACCGCAGAACTTCCCCAAAATAATTTCTACAGAAGATCTTTTAGAAAAATATCCAATCTTGAGTCAAAAATTGTCAAGTATCAGAGGGGTAGCCGTGTTAGTCTGAATCTGTAAAAAGCAACAGAGGGTCCTGTGGCACCTTTAAGACTAACAGAAGTATTGGGAGCATAAGCTTTCGTGAGTAAGAACCTCACTTCTTCAGATGCAAGACTTGCATCTGAAAAAATTGTCAGTGATGGAGAATCCACCATGATCCCCTGGTATATTGTTCCAATGGTTAATTACCCTCACTCTTAAAAATGTAAACCTTATTTCTAGTCTGAATTTGTTTAGCTTCAACTTCCAGCCCTTGGATTGTGTTATAATTTTCTTTGCTAGACTGAAGAGCCCATTAATAAATATTTGTTCCCCATGTAGGTAATTATAGTCTGTAATCAAGTCACCTCTTAACCTTCTCTTTGTTAAATTAAATAAGAACATAAGAACGGCCATACTGGGTCAGACCAAAGGTCCATCTAGCCCACTGTCCTGTTTTCCAACAGTGGCCAATGCCGGCTGCCCCAGAGGGAGTGAACCTAACAGGCAAAGATCAAGTGATCTCTCTCCTGCCATCCATCTCCACCCTGTGACAAACAGAGGCTAGGGACACCATTCCTTACCCATCCCAGCTAATAGCCATTAATGGATTTAACCTCCATGAATTTATCCAGTTCTCTTTTAAACGCTGTTTAAAAGCTGAAGTTAAAAAACTGAAGGTTCCAAATAAGAAATCACCTTTATGCTTTAGTGTTATATCCCTATGCTCAGTTTCCCTTTATTTAAGTATCCCATTATCCTTCACTCTATTATTTTATTTATTTAGTACTTTTATTTTTCTAATTTGGGAAACTGTTACTTTGAAATAATGTTCATTTCAGGATCTCAGAGGCGCGGTGCTGAAAATCTGCAAATTCTTAGGAAAGCAGCTAAATGAAAAGGAGCTGGACACTGTTGTGGAAAATGCTACATTTGATAAAATGAAAACTGATCCCAGGGCAAACTATGATTCCATGCAAAGCAATCTCCAGGAACGAGGCAAAGGACATTTTCTTCGGAAAGGTAAGGCAGAAGCAGCCAAATCTAATAAATATTTAATCCTGCAGATCCTGGCACAGGACATGTTGAAGCTAGCTGCCTAGGACTTCCAATCACAACTTTCTGTCCCCAGGAAACAATTGGCTTTGGAGCACTAAGACTGCTGAGTGAGGTTGTATCACTGTGTAACAATGGGTATGTCTACACTACAGGATTATTCTGATTTTACAGAAATCGATTTTTGGAAAGAGATTGTATAAAGTCGAGTGCACGCGGCCACACTAAGCACATTAATTCAGCAGTGTGTGTCCATGTACGGAGGCTAGCATCGACTTCCGGAGCGTTGCACTGTGGGTAGCTATCCCATAGCTATCCCATAGTTCCCGCAGCCTCCCCCGCCCATTGGAATTCTGGGTTGAGATCCCAATGCCTGATGCGGCAAAAAACATTGTCGCTGGTGGTTCTGGGTACAGCCTCACCCCACCCTCCATGAAAGCAATGGCAGACAACCATTTTGCATCTTTTTTCCTGGGTGAACACTGCACTGCGTTCACCATACCATGTCAAGCATGGAGCCCGCTCAGCTCAAGACAGCAGTCATGAACATGGTAAACACCTTGCGCATTCTCGTGCAGTTTATGCTGAACCAGGACCAGAAAAACCAGGTGAGGAGGAGGCGGCGACTGCAGCGCGGTGACAAGAGTGATGAGGACATGGACATGGACACAGAATTCTCTCAAACCACGGGCCCCGGCGCTTTGGAGATCATGTTGTTAATGGGGCAGGTTTAGCCATGGAATGCCAATTCTGAGCCTGGGAAACAAGCACAGACTGGTGGGATAGCATAGTGGGATGATTCCCAGTGGCTGCGAAACTTTTGCATGCGTAAGGGCACTTTCATAGAACTTTCTGACTTGCTTTCACCTGCCCTGACGCGCCAGAATACCAAGATGAGAGCAGCCCTCACAGTTGAGAAGCGAGTGGCGATAGCCCTGTGGAAGCTTGCAACGCCAGACAGCTACCGGTCAGTCGGTAATCAATTTGGAGTGGGCAAATCTACTGTGGAGGCTGCTGTGATACAAGTAGCCAAAGCAATCACTGAGCTGCTGCTACCAAAGGTAGTGACTCTGGGAAATGTGCAGGTCATAGTGGATGGCTTTGCTGCAATGGGATTCCCTAACTGTGGTGGAGTGATAGACGGAACCATATCCCTATCTTGGCACTGGAGCACCAGGGCAGTCAGTATATAAACTGCAAGGGGTACTTTTCAATGGTGCTGCAAGCACTGGTGGATCAAAAGGGATGTTTCACCAACATCAACGTGGGCTGGCCGGGAAGGGTTTATGACGCTCGTGTCTTCAAGAACACTACTCTGTTTAAACGGCTGCAGGAAGGGATTTACTTCCCAGACCAGAAAATAACCATTGGGGATGTTGAAATGCCTATCGTTATCCTTGGTGACCCAGCCTACCCCTTAATGCCATGGCTCATGAAGCCATACACAGGCAGTCTGGACAGTAGTCACGAGCTTTTCAACTACAGGCTGAGCAAGTGCAGAATGGTGGTAGAATGTGCCTTTGGACGTTTAAAGGGATGCTGGCTCACGTTACTGACTCACTCAGACCTCAGCCAAACCAATATTCCCATTGTTATTGCTGCTTGCTGTGTGCTCCACAATTTCTGTGAGAGTAAGGGGGAGACCTTTATGGCTGGGTGGGAGGCTGAGGCAAATCGCCTGGCCACTGATTACGCGCAGCCAGACACCAGGGCGATTAAAAGATCACACCAGGAAGCGCTGCGCATCAGAGAAGCTTTGAAAACCAGTTTCATGACTGGCCAGGCTACGGTGTGAAAGTTCTGTTTATTTCTCCTAGATGAAAACCCGCCCCCTTGACTCATTCTCTGTAAGCAACCCACCCTCCCCCTTCAATCACAGCTTGCTTTCAAAGGAAATAAAGTCACTATCATTTAAAAATCATTTATTCTTTATTAATTGATTATAAAAAGAGGGAGAGAACTGACAAGGTAGCCCAGGTGGGGTTTGGGAGGAGGATATGAGGGAAAGAAAAGGCCACTAAAAAGTTTAAAATAATGACAGCCTTTTGGTTGGGCTGTCCACTGGGGTGGAGTGGGAAGGTGTACGGAGCCTCCCTCCCTGCGTTCTTACATGTCTGGGTGAGGAGGCTATGGAACATGGTGAGGGGGGAGGGTGGTTACACAGGGGCTGCAGCGGCAGTCTGTGATCCTGCTGTCGTTCCTGAAGCTCCACCAGACGCCGGAGCATGTCCGTTTGCTCACGCCAGCAGCCCCAGTGTTGCATCCTGCTTCCTCTGATCTTCCTGCCGCCATCTCTCATCTCGAGCTTCTCTCCTCTCCTCACGTTGGTCCCTTCTTTCCTCATGTTGGTCCCTCATGTCCTCATGTTGGTCCCTCCTGTCCTCACGTTCACTGGCCTCTTTCCTGTACTTTGAAACTGCGTCCTTCCACTCATTCAGATGAGCTCTTGCATTGTGGGTCGATTCCATGATTTCCGAAAACATTTAGTCTCTCGTCCTTTTTTTTCGCCTCCTTATCTGAGATAGCCTTCGGGACAGAGGAGGGAGGCTTGAAAAATTTGCAGCTGCAGGAGGGAGGGAAAAAAGGGAGAGAAATATTTAAAAAGATACATTTTACAGAACAATGCTTATACTCTTTCACGGTGAACAACACTATTCACATTACATAGCACATGTGATTTTGATACAAGGTGACATTTTGCATCTTAATATTGAGTGCCTGCGGCTTTGGTGTTAAGGAGCACAGACGCAGGTCTGGGCAACAGAATTCGGCTTGCATGCGGCCATGGTAAGCCATTGTCTTTCGGCTTCTGTAGCCTTCAGAAAAGCAGCGCCCGGCTTTCTCACATACCAAGCAAAGCCTGTTGAGTGCTGTGGTTTTCCTGTTAACGTGCAGCAGCAGAAACCAAACTACCTCGCCCCCCCAATCCAATTCTCTGGGATGATCACTTTATCCCTCCCCCTCACCACGTGGCTGGTATCAGGGAAGATCCCTGCTAGCCAAACGCGAAAAGCTCAGCGCCAATGATCCCCCTCCCTGCCCCCCGCTTGGCTAACTGCAGGGAAGGATTTCTTTTCAATCACAGGCAAACAGCCCAGTAAGAACAGGGTTCTGTCCCCTTAATTAAATTCCCATATTTCAACCAGGTTACCATGAACGATATCACTCTCCTGAGGATAACACAGTGAGATAAAGAACGGATGTTGCTTGAATGTCAGCAAACACCGGGACCATACGCTGCCAGGCTTTGTCATGCAATGATACCAGATTACTTGCTACTAGTATGGCATGGTCAAGTGTCCTACCATGGAGGATGGAGATGGACTAAGGCTGCACTGCCCAGAAACCTTATGGAAAGGCTTTTGGAGTACCTCCAGGAGAGCTTCATGGAGATGTCCCTGGAGGATTTCTGCTTCATCCCCAGACACGTTAACAGACTTTTCCAGTAGTTGTACTGGCCGCGAATGCCTCCCAAATCCTCAGGGCAAATTAATCATTAAAAAACACTTGCTTTTAAACCATGTTTTATATTTACAAAGGTACACTCACTGGAGGTCCCTTCCATGGCCTCATTGTCTGGGGGTTGGGAGGGTACTTCTGTCAGGCTGAAAAAAAGATCCTGACTGTTAGGGAGAACAGAGTGCTGTGTGGTCTACGGGAGCTTTTCCTCCTCCTCCTCCTCCTCCTCCTCCTCATCTTCTGCATCCTCAGAATCCTCAGGCATGGCTGAGATTACCCCCGCCTCGGAATCCATGGTCAGGGGTGGGGTAGTGGTGGCGCCCCCCCCCCCCCCCGAGAATTGCATGCAGCTCAGCGTAGAAGCGGCATGTCTGCGGCTCTGCCCCGGACCTTCCGTTTGCTTCTTTGGTTTTCTGGTAGGCTTGTCTGAGCTCCTTAACTTTCAAGTGGCACTGTAGTGAGTCCCTACTGTGGCCTCTCTCCATCATGGCCTTGGAGATTTTTTCAAAAGTTTTGGCATTTCGTCTTTTGGAACGTAGTTCTGCTAGCACTGAATCCTCTCCCTATATAGCGATCAGATCCAGTACCTCCCATACGGTCCATGCTGGTGCTCTTTTTTGGTTCTTGGACTGCATGGTTACCTGTGCTGATGAGCTCTGCGTGGTCACCTGTGCTCTCCACGCTGGACAAACAGGAAATGAAATTCAAAAGTTCGCGGGGCTTTTCCTATCTACCTGGCCAGTGCATCCGAGTTCAGATTGCTGTCCAGAGTGGTCACAATGGTGCACTGTGGGATAGCTCCCGGAGGCCAATACCTTCGAATTGCGGCCACACTAACCCTAATCCAAAATGGCAATACCGATTTCAGTGCTACTCCCCTCGTCAGGGAGGAGTACAGATATCGATATTAAGAGCTCTTTATGTCGAGGTAAAGGGCTTCGTTGTCTGGACGGGTGCAGGGTTAATTTGGTTTAACGCTGCTAAATTTGAGATAAACTCCTAGTGTAGACCAGGCCAATGTTTCAGACACCACGTCTCACAGATTAAAAGAGAGCTGTACTACTTTGCTCAATGCAATATCTTAAATGTTTGCTGAGCAAAGTAGTGCAGCTTCCTTTTGATCTGTGAGAAAAAAGTGTCAATATTTTTAAAAAATGAAAATGTTCAATAAGCTCTCTTGGAGGGTAACATCAGGACCAGCTCTACCTTTTTTGCCGCCCCAAGCGGCGAAGCAAAGAAAAAAAAAAAGTGGCCGCAGCAGTGCTGCCGAAGAAGGAAAAATGAAAAAGCTGCCGCCGAACTGCCAGCGAGTCAGAGTGCCACTCCAAGAACGGACCGAGTGCCGCCCCTTCATATTTGCCGCCCCAGGCACCTGCTTCCTTAGCTGGTGTGTAGAGCCAGTCCTGGGTAACATTCATTTTGTGCCACTTGTAAAAGGGAAGGGTCATCTTCAAGAAATTAAAATGTGAACATTAGAGAAAACTAAAAGCATTTCTGTTTAGTGCTTCTGAGAAACTTCACACACAGTGGGCATCGGAACTGATTTTGTCTCTACAGCTTCCAGGGGTTATTTAGAGTATGAAACTAGCCAAAGAAATAAAATCTAAGGAACAATTATTGTGGCTGAGAGGAGAGGGGTATTTTTCATGTTGTAGTCCTTATATGGGAGAGTTGTGAATAGATGTCAGGGGTTTGTGGTCTTCTGATACTGCTGAACAGGGCCGGATTAACCTTTTGTGGGCCCAGAGCCAAACATATTTGTAGACCCCCGTGTAATCGTTGTTATGGGTCCCTTCCGAGTGAGGGCCTGATGTGGCAGTGCCATTGGTGCCATGGTATACCTGGTACTGAATCTCAGAGACATTTTTCATTTTGATCACTCACCTCTGCAAAACTATGTGTATTGCCATACCCAGCTTTCTCAGCCCCCAGTTTTTCTCACTGAGCTATACCCATGTGGATTTACTAGTGTCCACAGTGAGCAGAACTTTCATAGTGAATAGGGAAACTCCCCACGGATTTATCTCCTTCCTCATTCAGACATTCTATAGCCATGTCTCCAGTACCACCCTATTTCACCAGTCACTGTAGGTGGCTCTGGCCTCAGCTCAATAAATTTCCACAGCCAGCAGATGCCTGATCAGTTCTGACAAATCCCTTCCCCAGCACCCTTCCTGCCATTTGAGCAAGCCACTTGCAAACACCATTTCCCCAACCCTGGATAAGTGCCCATTTGAGCACTTAGCCCCTAGGAACCTGGAGTCACCAGCCTTCTTTCTCCCTCTGCTCCCATCTACGTGCTATTCCACCACCACCTCTCCCCATGCTTGTTTCCCTTCTATCTTGGCCGTGCTCTCCAGCCAGCAGGTCCTATTCTCCCCCTGCAAGTCTGACCTGCTTCTTCTTTCCCTGCTCCTCTTGATATTCCTTTCCTACTGCTGAGTTCTGTTCCTTGAGGTTAACTCCAGTTTATCTGCTCCTAGCTCTAATGGCCCCCCGTAGTCAGAGAGGAACCTGTGGCTTCTCTGGCTACAGCCATCGGACCAATTGCCAGAGGCCAGCCTTAGACAGCTGCACCTACTAGCTGCAGGAGGGGTGGCAATTGCAAGGCTGAACATGCTTGAACCCTGCAACAGCAGCATTAGGGACTCTGTCTCAATCTTCAGCGCTGGCCCTAGGCAGCTGCAGACTCTGCAGTAAAGTGTTTCCCTACTCCAGGCCATGGCTTTAAGTACCTGAGATGCCCATCACCTGCAGCAGAGGCCCCCAATTCCCATGCACCCCTCAGCTAACACATAGTCATGCAGAAGGTGCAGCATGGATGATTTTAGAGGCTAGGGGCTCCAGGAGGTTCCCCACCCCTGCGCAGCAGCTCTGCAACAAGCTCACACTGCCCCCCTCTGCTGTGGGACCGGGACCCTATGAAGATAGTGGAGTTACCCTGTGTATAACCAGTTCCACCCAAAGCCTGCTGTTGAATAGAAGGGGGACCCAGCTAGATGGTAGTGGGCACTGTGGTATGGAAAAGGTAGAAAACCACTGCCTACTGTTTAGTGCTGCATTGCCTGAAAAGAATGTTCAGAGAAGCTCATATTTCTCTCAACAGTAACTATTTCCTGTTGCCATTTTTTCTTCTAAAAATTGCAACAAAGTAAATCAGTACAGGAATATGATAACTGAGATGTATAAAATGACTGGTTCCTAAAACAGAATTAGTAACATTGTCTAGAAATACTGGGTCAAATTAGTTACACTGCAGTCAAAGTTAGACCGAAAATAAATTTGGGTCATTATGGTTTTCCCCAGGGACACAGCTGTATTCCACAAAACACAGTTACAGTTTCTGCCAGTGGCATGTGTTTTATCAGAGGGGCAGCACTCTCTGATAAAGCTGCTAACATCTGTAACATGCAAGTCACATCAATAAAACATTTGCCCAGCTAATCAAATGGACACTAATGGGTACATTTCTAGTGCCACGAAGGATAGATGAGATGTACAACTGCAATTTACAAAACAGGAGGGTGTATTTTACTGTAGTTTGCCCACACCTTCAGGAGTGGAAATATACCGCCAAACCCTAGAGAGCTACGTTCTGGGGAGATGAGAGAGGAAGGAATGGAGGAAAAAATGAACTGCACCCAACTAGCAGCATTACCAGCCTCTTACCTGTACAAGCGATATTCCAATTATAATAAAATGTCCAAGTGGCAGCAGAGCATCTAACTACCAATTCCTCTTCTGTGTCTCCTGCCCCAGGGATCATTGGAGACTGGAAGAACACAATGACTGTGGCACAGAGCGAAAGGTTTGACAATGTTTTTAAGGAGAAAATGAAAGACCTGTCTTCCACGTTCAGCTGGGATATTAATGACGACATATAGGCTGGTTTCCAGTTGGAAAGAGGTGAAAGTGCGCTAAAGAGAATGAAAATATGGTTTTGTCTCCAGTGTTCATAAAAATCCGTCATTCTGCACAAATTAAAGATTTTAAACCTGCAAAAATGTTTATTTCTTACACGTATTTGCACATCACCATAGTACCCCAGTTCTAAGCTATGAAAAGGTGTTACATACTGTCATGTTCTGGGGTGCAATCCAGGCCAGTCAGGGGTTGTTTCCCCACATGTCCTATAAACCTGGCCTGAGGCGGTGGCTGACAGCCTGGACACCAACAGCCAGCAGACAAACATGCAGTGTCCTGAGTGTCTGCTCTGCAGCCCTGGTTCAGCGCTCTGACCCCAGCCGCCTGCCAGGACACAACAGCCCCACTGTAGTCTCAGTCACCCAATTACCTCATGCAGCGGTGACCCAAACACACTCCCGGTCCTGAATTTTCCCCAAACTGCTTTCCAACATCTAGCCCTTTCCTGGACCATTCAGAGAGATATTAAGGTTCATTTGTTCCTTTAAAGATACACTACCCAGCAGCTTACCACATTATCCGGAGTTAATATTCACTTTAAATCAAACACAGCCATGGGTTCGTTTTGATTAAAAGTAAAGCAAGTTTATTAACTAAAGGAGTTTGGATTTTAAGTGAGTTCAAGTACAAAGGATAGAGTTAGAAATGGTTATAAGCCAAATGCTTTCTAGAGACTAAAACTTAACAAAACAAGTTACAGCCTCTCTTCAGGATAAGATTCTTATAACACAACCTTCCAGCAAGATGGCTGACCACCCTTCAGGTCAGGATCAGGCTTTCCCACAAAGTCCAATGTGCTTGGTTCCTTTGTCTTCTTACATGAAACATAACTTGGGGTTCTTTGCTCTTTTCTTTTATAGTCCAGTGTACCTTTAATATGAATTCTTTTGAAGGTTACACCTCAACATAAACTATGAAGAAGGTAACATGGAGTCTCCTGGCGACGGAAATTCCATGCTGATTTCTTCCCCTGCTGGTGTTTGAAAAATGCAAATTGATCTATTTCCTGCAATCTCCTGCTGCTGTAATGCTGTGTGGTTATCTTCTCCCCTAGTTGGCTTGATGGTCTTGTTTACCTTCTGTGTAAATTGCTTTCCCATTGTCTCTTAATGTAGCTTCTTGGTGGCAGAACCACATTCCTTTGCCTAGGGTGGAGTAGCTTCACCCTGCCCTGCCTGGCAGACACATTTTGATAACATAATTTCCAAGGTGTTTGTAATTTTGAATTTGTCCCCCATATCCACATCACACAATAATATCATTGATCAGTATATGTGATGGGGTGTACCAACCCCGCACTGACCCAGCAAGGGTTAACCACACACTTTGGGCCCGGGAGGCCACGCCCTCTCGTCCTTGCTGGGCATGCTCCAGTTGGAAACAATATATGAAAGGGAGCAGCTCAATTCAGTCAGGGCTGGCCGATGGAAGAGAATGGATGCATGTTACAGGCTCCTGTCAGGAATCCAATCGAGCCCCAGACTATGGAGATTGCCTGATACCCTGTGACAGTATGTTATTAGCTTTTCATTGCTATCTTACATGACACCTTCTGGACACAGGTTATGACATTAGTGAGTTGGGGTACATTCCATTCAGCTGGTCAGGCCAATTGAATTTCACTACCAGATACCAATGTGCCCTTTGCCGTCTTGCACTAGGATGCCGTTAGGGTTACACATGCAAAACACTTAACTACACACAATGCCCTCCCCTGCACCCAGACCACCTTTACCCCAATATGTAGAATAAGTGTTGACAAAACCCTACGGGAATTGTAGTCTTTCAGTGAAGTAGTATGTATTTTGGTAGGATTTATTTTAAGAGCTAAACAAAGTTATGAGACTTCCATAGACACATGCCTCTTTTTTTTTTTAATTGGAGTTGTATGTCTAATCCACCATGCATGGAACTAGAAACTTACCCATTATTGTCCATGTGAGTTGCTGGTGAAAGCCTTTGTTGGTATGACTTGCATATTACAGATTTTAGCAGCCTTATCGGAAAATGCTGCACTTGTTTTTAAACACATGTCTTTGGTCTAAACCGGATTCTAGCAGTACCATCATGGAAAATCATAATGGACCAAATTCATCCTTGATCTAACTTTGACTGCAATGAGTATTTCTAAATAATTTCACCAATTCTGTTTAAGCACCAGTAGCCCAGCTCAGTTCCTATCATCGTGAAGTGATTTTTTCCCATCACAAATGTTAGAGGAAAAACTGGGAGTAGGAAGTAGTTACTGTTAAAAGTAGTATGAACTTCTCTTAACATCCTTTTCAGGCAATGCTCTATTTGATACAAGACAGTGGTTTTCCACCTTTCCCATTTCCATTCCAGGGCCCCACTCCCATCTATTGGGAACCCCCTCTCTTGTTCAGCAATATTGGAAGAGCAGGGTGGATGCTAACCCCTGATGTCCACTCATGACTGAGAACCTAAAATATAAGGGATCTCACATGCTAAACACCCATCTCGTGCTCTCTGACACAAGAATAATTTCTTATATTTTATTTATTTTGCTGGATTCGTGCTCTAATTAATCCCTGGAAGCTATAGGGCACCTGAGATGATCTGTCTCGCCATTTGTGAAATTGCACAGTAACCACTAGACAGGATTGCTTTCAGTTTTCTCCTACTGATCACAGATTTTAATGTTGAGGGGGGAAATGTTAACTTTTATAAATGGCACAAAGTGATTGTTACCATCCAAGAGAGCTTGTATAAAAATGTTTTTTTGTCAAAACATGTATTTCACAGCTCTGTTCTGTGGACACTTACAATGTTGCACTGAGCAAAATAGCATAGCACTCTCTCTCTCTCTCTCTCTCTCTCTCTCTATATATATATACACATATATTGGCAAGACTTATTTTAATAGCTTATTTTTAGGCACTGTGGCAGATGATGAGAGATTTGGAGGCCAGTAGTAGACTTATGGAGCAATCTAGTGAAGGGTAATTTGAGTATAAGGGGCAACATGCAAGAAGGCACAGATCATTGTGTGAGAAACTGACATATGGGCAGATAAGATTTAGGCCTTGTCTACACTGCCACTTTACAGCACTTCAGCTTTCTCGCTTAGGGGTGTGAAAAAACTCCCCCCTGAGCGCTGCAAGTTCCAGTGCTGTAAAGTGGCAGTGTAGACAGTGCACCAGCACTGGGAGCCGCTCTCCCAGTGCTGGGAGCTACTCCCCTTGTGGGGGTGGGTTTTTTTACAGCCACGACTATACAGCCACGTTAAAGCACTGCCGCAGCAGCGCTTTATCGTTGCTAGTGAAGACATACCCCTAGTATCACTGCAGCCTTGAAGGAGGAGAAAGAGGAAGGATGCTGGAAAGAGAGCAGCTAAGTATAGAGAGGTACAGTACTAAAGGACCATAAAGGGGAAGACAAGCAGAATGAATATGATGCCATGAAATGAAAGGAGCTAATGGAATGATTTAAACAAAGGATTTATGGGATAAGAATCATCTGCAAAGAAGATATCAAACTAACAGAGTTTTGTATGGGGTTGAGTGGAACAATGTGCAATTGGGCAGGGCTGAGGGGAGGCATTTATAGTAATCAAGACAGGAGATAAGAGGGCCCTGAGTGAGATTTCTTGCCATGTGCACAGAATAAAGAGGCTAAATCAGCGATTCTCAAACTTTTGTACTGGTGACCCCTTTCACATAGCAAGCCTCTGAGGGTGCCCCCCCTCGTATAAATTAAAAACATTTTTAATATATTTAACACCATTATAAATGCTGGAGGCAAAATGGGGTTTGCGGTGGAGGCTGACAGCTTGCGACCCCCCACATAATAGCCTCATGACCCCCTGAGGGGTCCCAACCCCCAGTTTGAGAACCCCTGGGCTAAATCTTAGATGGTGTAGAGCAGTATTTCTCAAACTGGTGGGTCACAACCTTTGGGGGGAGGTGGTCTGTTTCCCTCCACTCCTGTTTCCCTCCATCCTATCCTACATATTTTCCGTATCTGCAGCATCTCCTCCTGGCTGTCTCATAGTCAACATAAACTCCCCATCTTCCATGTGATTTAGGCCTAAAACCCGGGGATTGTCTCGGCCTCCTTTTCTGTTGCTCCTCAGACCCAGACAATGTTTAACTCTTTCTGCTTCTTCCTCTGCGGCAGCGTCTCTAAAACTTTTCAGGTTGGAGACTTCGGATTTGAAGTTTAAAAAAATGCAACTTGTCCGTACATTCTGATTCTTATAGTAAATGTACTGGTGGTGATAATAAGATGTGTGTTTGTTTTTCCAGAGGTTGATAGAGAATACTTGACCTTCAAGGGTAAGCTTGTGCAGGAAGTGAGATTTTTCTTTGATTTAAATTATAATAAAATTTTCAACACATTTGGACCTCTGATTGCCTTTTGTGACCACCTCCCCACAAAGGTTGTGACCAGTTGAGAAATACTGCTCTGCAATCATCTAAGATTTAGCCTCTTTGTTCTGTGTACACGGCAAGAAATCCTATATATAGGAAAGACTTATTTTAAGAGCTTATTTTTATATATAATCTTTTCACATCTTGCAATTCTGGTACCATGGTGATGATGAGTGTGTAGATCTATGTAATTAGTAGGAAGGAATGCTAGTTTCAAGTCTTGAACTTGCACAGAACTATGGATTTTAATTTGAACATTTTGTACAAGACTTTCAGTCCACTTTCACATCTTCAAACTGGAAATCAGCCTATATTTCTTCATTAAGATCCCAGAGGAACTTGAAGGGCAGGTCTTTCATTTTCTCATTAAAAACCTTGTTGAACTTTTCACTTTGTGCCACAGTCATTATGTTCTTCCAGTCTCCAACGGTCCCTGAGGTGGAAGGAGGAGAAGGAGAAGTCATGGTTAGATGCTCTGCTGCCACCTGGACTTTTTATTATAAACTGAATAAAGCCTGTGCAGCAGGTAAGAAGCTGTGAATGCTGCTAGTTGGGAACAGTTCCTTTTCACTTCATTCCTACCTCATCTCCCCAAAGTGTAGCTCTCTAGGTCTTTGGGAATTTGAAAGTATATTTCCAGATCTGGGGTGTTGCTGAAATATAGCACAGACACCAGTTTTTAAACTTAGAATTATGTGTGCCGTCCACCATACCGTTATTGTCCCTCTGATTAGCTGGTGGAAGCTTTTGATCATGTGACTTGCATGTTACAGATGTCCGCAGCCGAATCTGAAAACACTGTCCCTCTGATAAACCATGCTATTGGTGAGAATTGATTTTGTTTTTTGTAGAATCTAATGGGGTCCCTGTAGAAAATTTTAATGGGCCAATGACTTGACAGCAATGGCAGTAATTTGACCCAATAGTTTTAGACCAAGTGTCACCAATTCTGTTTTAGGCATTAGTAGCTTTATACAACTCCATTACTATCTTGTACCGATTTCTTCTGGCACAAATGGTAGCTGGGAAATTGGAAACAGGAAGGTGTTATTGTTAAAAGAAATACGAATTTCTCTGAACATCCTTTTCAGATAGTGCTGTACTTAACACTAGGCAGTGGTTTTCTACTTTTCCATACTGGGACACCTGTTTCCATTCCAGGGCCCTGCTCCCTTCTAGGTAAAATCACCTCCTATTTAGCAATATCAGAAGAACAGAGTCATCACAAGCCTGTAACATCTATTCACAATCCCAAGTTGAGAACCTCCAAGATAAAGGATTCAACAGGATAAAAACCCGCCTCCTCCTTCCAGGCACGAGAATTGTTTCTTAGATTTTATTACTTGGATTATTTCATGTTCTGCATTATCCCTGAAAGCTGTCATGCATCTGAACTGATTTGTCTCACCATTTATGAAGCTGTACAGAAGCACTAGACTTTCTTTTTCTCCTAGTGTTCACAGATTTTAAGAAAACAACAAGGAGTCCAGTAGCACCTTAAAGACTAACAGATTTATTTGGGCATAAGCTTTCATGGGTAAAAAATCCACTTCTTCAGATGCATGGAGTGAAAATTACAGATGCAGGCATTGTTATACGGACACATGAAGAGAAGGGAGTTACCTCACAAGTGGAGAACCAGTATTGACAGAGCCAATACAATCAGGGTGGATGTAGTTCACTCCCAATAATGACAGCCCCCCAACCTGAAGCAAATACACACCAGCAGCTACACACCACTCCACAGAAACACTAACCCAGGAACCAAACCCTGTAACAAACCTCGTTGCCAACTCTGTCCCCATATCTACTCTAGTGATACCATCAGAGGACCCAACCACATCAGCCACACCATCAAGGACTCATTCACCTGCACATCTACTAATGTGATATATGCCATCGTGTGCCAGCAATGCCCCACTGCCATGTACATTGGCCAAACTGGACAGTCTCTTCATAAAAGAATAAATGGACACAAATCAGACATCAGGAATGGTAACATACAAAAACCAGTAGGAGAACACTTCAATCTTCCTGGACATTCTATAACAGATTTAAAAGCAGCCATACTTGAACCAAAAAAACCCTTCAGAAACAGACTTCAAAGAGAAACTGCAGAACTAAAATTAATTTGCAAATTTAACACCATTAATTTGGGCTTGAATAGGGACTGGGAGTGGCTGACTCATTACAAAAGCAACTTTTCCTCTCCTAGAATTGACACCTCCTCATCAATTATTGGGAGTGAACTACACCCACCCTGATTGTATTGGCCCTGTCAACACTGGTTCTCCACTTGTGAGGTAACTCCCTTTTCTTCATGTGTCAGTATAACAATGTCTGCATCTGTAATTTTCACTCCACGCATCTGAAGAAGTGGGTTTTTACCCACGAAAGCTTATGCCCAAATAAATCTATTAGTCTTTAAGGTGCCACCGGACTCCTTGTTGTTTTTGTGGATACAGACTAACACAGCTACCCCCCGAGACTTGATAGATTTTAAGGGTGGCTGTTTTTTTTTGGGGGGGGGGGTGATCTCAACTTTTATAGAGGGTATGAAGTGAATTTTTCAATTTTTTGAAATGTTGACTTTTTTCCTCATTCAAACTTTTTACTATTTGTTGGCCCTGATCTGCTCTGCAAACAAACACTTATGGTGTTGCACTAAGCAAAATAATGCATCTCTTTTTTCCACCTTTGGGAAATAAAGCCCCACTCACAAACTTTAATGCCACAAAGCCAATTGTTACCTAGGGACAGAAAGTTTTGTTTGTCATTGGAAGTCTTAGACAGTTAGCTTCAACACATCTTGTGCCGGGATCTGCAGGATTAAATGTTTATAACAAGTGGCTGCTTCCGCCTTACCTCTGCGAAGAAAATTGTCTCTGCCTTTCTCCAAGATACATGTCTTGTCCTCGTAGTTTGACCTGGGATCAGATTTCATGTTATTGAATGTAGCCTTCTCCACAACAACATCCAACTCCTTTTCAGTCAGCCGTTTTCCTAAGAAGTCACAAATTTTCAGCACAGCACTTCTGAGATCCTGAAATGAGCATTATTTCAATTTAACAATTCCCAAAATTAGAAAAGCACAAAAGAGCCAAATTTAAAAAAAAAAAAAAAGAGAGAGAGAGAGAGAATAGAGGATAATGGGATATTTCAATAAGGGTGGGAAACTGAACGTGGAATGAAGGGTACTTCTCTTATCACACTGTTCGTAGGCAAGATTTTTATTTACTGTCACTGGTTACAGCAACATCAAATCCTGATAGGTGAGTAGCAAGAAGAGTCCTTATAAGTCTCTTCTTTAGGTACCATTCCTCATGGCCTACCAAGAGAAAGCAAGCTCATTTCTGGGTGTGAGAATACTATTGCTAACATTATGCGTGATAAAGGCTTACAATTTTCTGAGCAAAGAGTCTGTCTCATAGCTGTGGTTTGGAAATAGAAGGATACATCTCAGGAGTTGGATCTCTTAATGGGAAGGGTCTTTCCTTGCTTTGTTAATCAGTCTTGATGCTATTCTCAGTGTGCTCCCTGCCAGTGTCAGCACTTCTCTCCCTATTTAGCTAAGAGGTGCACTCATCTAGGCTTTGTTTCACTTAAAATAGAAAGTAAAATTGGTTTTAAATTGATTTAGTTCAACCAACATACCCCCTGGGTGGCCCCTCTTAAAGCAGTGTAAACCTGACTTCTGCTGATCTAGCTGAAGTTGATAAGGAATCAAACGTAGCTGAACTGGTAGAAAAATGAAAAACTAATTTCTAAAACATTCAAACTGCTGAAATTGTTCCCATTTTGGAATCTTTGAAGTGGGTCGTGTTTTGTGTTTTTAAAAGATTTTTTAATAGATAGTTTTAAAAGAGTTATTGATATATTTTAGTTTTTGAAAACTGGGTTTTCAGTAAATGAAAAGCTTCAATTAAAAATTGCATAAAAACATGTTTCACAAAAAATTAAGAGGAGACCTACAATTTTTTTTACAAAATACTTCATTTGGCGAAAACACATTCTGATCAAAACAGTTTGAGAAGCTGTAATATGTAGCAAATACTCTCCTTTCCCTTAAAGATGCCACATGGGACAGATTATGTAGCTGCTTTTTTGCTGTGCAGACAAGAAGTGGAAATAAAGCAAGTTAACTACCCCAATGGTTCTCACATTCATCATATTTTCTTCACTAGGAAATAGATTAGACTGCCTGGGCTGCTTCCAGAGGTATTATGTATGCAGTGTTGTTGTAGATGGGTCAGTTCCAGGATATTAGAGAAACAAGAGGATGAGGTACTGTCTTTTATTGGACCATCTTCTGGTGTGGGGAGGGAAGGAGGGAGAGAGAGAGAGAGATGCTCTTGTGCTACACAGCTGTTTCTCTCACCAACAGAAATTGATCCGATAAAAGATATTATCTCACACACCCACTTTGTCTTATCATAGGTATCAGGTTGTCACACAGACTTCACTGGGAAGGTCAGAATCAATTTGCCCTTTCTTCTTCCCTGCGCTCTTGCAGCATTCCATACTCATTGATTGCCTTTATTGCTCATTAAGCCCTGCAAGCAAGTGTAGGGGCAAATACCACTCCCCAGGACACTCATTTACTGAGAGGGGAATTCTGTAATTCCTTTTCTTTTCTCCATTTTCAGCTTTCACATCACATTACATGTCTGTGGTGGTGTGAGGAAACTGGCTGATTATTAGAGCTGTTCAAAAAATTTCTATTGAATGTTTTGTTTTGTTTTTTAAAAAGAAATTATTAGAATTGCCTTTAATTGCTGTCATGTGTGGTTTGTTATTTCACTATATGTTAAATTCAGACAATATGCAGCCCAAGAGACTATGGGTGGAATTTTCAAAAGTGACTATGTGAGTTAGACACGTAAGTCCTATTGAAAGTCAATGGGAGTTCTGTGGCCAACTCAGAAACCTCCCATTTTTCAATTGGGTGCTTTGGAAAAATCTCACCCGATGGTCTTGATTCTGCTGCCCTGACATTGAGAAGTATTTTTTCAAGGCATGTCAGTGAAATCCATGAGACCAATGTATTTTGTGAGGAGTCACAGTGTGAGCAAGGTGGCAGAATCTGATTGGTTTACTGGATGGTGAAGTGAGGCATTAGGCCTGGTCTACACTTAAAAGTTAGGTCAACATCACTAAGATGCTCAGGGAACCATAGTATGCGGACAGAGAGGGATATACAGATCCCCCTGGTATGTGGCAGAGGTGGGAGTGGGGGGCACATAGTGCTTTCCCATGGGTGGGTGGGAATGGAGGTGAGACACACAGAGCCTCTGGCATAACTGAGGGAGTGGGGTGGGGGGAGTTTCAGGAAGTCTCTGCCAAAGGGGATAGGAGAATGGGACACTGGGAGCGGGGGAGAAGGAAGGGATGCAAGGCAGCCCTGGCCCAGAGATACAAAGTTTGTGCCGCTTTAGTGTTTAGATAGAATGATATCAACAGGCCTCACCTTCTTCATCTCCTCATAAGTAAGGAAGAGAATATTGTAATCAGCTCTGTGGGTGTACCAGCCTCTGAAGTGATCAAACCACGAGCTAGCAAGTACTTACACGGGGGAAAAAATAATCAAACGTTAATGATCTCTAAGAGCAAAATAGTTCAATTATCAACACTTTAGCACCCTAATACTGTCACAAGCAGGGATGAGAATGACTGTTCAAGTCCCTTCTTTAAAGACTAGGGGAAAACTTCAACAGGAAAGACTGAGGAAATTGGCTCAACCCAGAAGACCCCGTAACCCAGTGGTTAGGACATGTGTGAAATCAGGAATTTCAACCAGGGTATCCCACATCCTCTAAGTGCTCTAACCCCTGCATGATAGAGTAAAAAGGGGCACCACCTCTCCTGGCTGTGCTGTCATGTCGGTCCTCACATGATAGATGGTCTTTAAGGTGGCCTCTGAGCAAAGCTAGTGGATAGGGTTCCACGGGCAAGATAGACAGGGGACTGCCTACTTTGTGAAGCCTACCAAGTGAGCAAAGAACTAAGCTGCTCAGATGTGTGTAAGCAGAGTCAGGATGAGCTCTACCCTGACATCTGGTGGTGAATTATGGCGAGTGTGGAAAAGAACTCCAGGGGCTGATCTTGTTTGCATAGGCACACCCACTCGCCTGGCATGAAACAACAGCAACTCAAAGTGGTTACTTTGGCTGGTGTGGGATCCCCAGTTTCTCTGTTATTGGGGCAGGAAGAATAAAGTTTTGTTACCCTGATTCTGTGAATCAAGGGCAGTGAACCTGTTGTATGACAGAAGGACTGAGTGAGTCCTTCACCATTACCTAAGTAGCACTTGCTTGACAAGGGGCATGGGTTACAACTCCCAGTGAAGGGAGAGAGGATGGGGGCAGGTATTTGTGCCTGATGGTATGGGCCCTCTCTGAGGGGTTGAAACACCAATTGCTCTACCTCCTCTCTTCACTGTTGAATATCAGAGCTAACTTTGATTCCATTAGAAGTCTAGTTACAGACTGCTGAACTGAATTCGCTTTAGGCCAATGGTGCACTAGCACTGGGGGTCCCCTACTATGAGCTGGAATTGCTAAGAGCTGAAATCACAAAAGAGCTGAGATGACTGAGGCTGTGTTAACTAGCGGGGGAGCCTGAAGCTATAATGCTAAGTGGCTGGCGGAGCAGCTAACAGAGTGGAGCCTTGCGGGACGGTTGGAGTGGAGCTGAGCGACTCACAGGTTGGTGAGTGGAGCGGAGCGGAGCCTTGTGGGAGCGGCCCAAGGGACGGCTGAAGTGGAGCAGAGCTGAGCGGCTCACAGGTCGGTGAGCAGAGTGGAGCAGCTGCCAGAGCAGTTCGTGGGACGGCGGGAGCAGCTCACGGGACAGCTGGTGGAGTGGAGCGGCTCGTGGTGAAGGCTGCGGCGGAAACCCGTCGGCCTCGGATCACATAAGGTGCCCCTTAACGCCCTGTGTGCCCCCCCCCCAAACTCTGGGGCTGCACTGACCAGGGACAGAGACTTTGGGGGGTTGTTGGACTTTTGGGACTTTGGTGATCCTTGGATTGCTGGTTTCAAGAACCCAAGGGAAAGGACACAGCCCAACTTGCTGGGGTGGGTTTTTTGCTCATGGTTTGTGTTATTAATCCTGTTTGTGGTGTTTTTCCAATTTAATGCTGATGTCATTTACCTCATGTTATTAAACATTTTCTGTTACACTCAGACTCCGTGCTTGCGAGAGGGGAAGTATTGCCTCTTAGAGGCACCCAGGGGGTGGTATGTAATTGTCCCAGGTCACTGGATGGGGGCTCGAGCCGGTTTTGCATTGCGTTATTGAAACGGAACCCCTAGATACAGAACCCGGCCCTTGTTGCTGCCAACTTAGATGGGCAGAAGGGTTACAGGAGCAAAGATGCAAGAATCAACGTGAATATATAGTCCTGTGGTGGTTACGAGCTTGTATTACCAATAGCTTGATCTTTTTCAAATAAATAGATATGGTTGCAGATAAATAGAGAGTTTTTAAAAAGTTTAAAGAATGGACAAGGGCAAAGATCTTCAAACATATTTAGGTCCTAACTCCCCATGGGCACTGGCGGCCTGTCATGGGGTCCACTCACCACTAGTGTCAGAGGGGTAGCCGTGTTAGTCTGAATCTGTAAAAAGCCACAGAGGGTCCTGTGGCACCTTTAAGACTAACAGAAGTATTGGGAACATAAGCTTTCGTGGGTAAGAACCTCACTTCTTCAGATGCAAGTAATGGAAATATCCAGAGGCAGGTATAAATCAGTATGGAGATAATGAGGTTAGTTCAATCAGGGAGGGTGAGGTGCTCTGCTAGCAGTTGAGGTGCGAACACCAAGGGAGGAGAAACTGCTTCTGTAGTTGGATAGCCATTCACAGTCTTTGTTTAATCCTGATCTGATGGTGTCAAATTTGCAAATGAACTGGAGCTCAGCAGTTTCTCTTTGGAGTCTGGTCCTGAAGTTTTTTTGCCGCAAGATGGCTACCTTTACATCTCCTATTGTGTGGCCAGGGAGGTTGAAGTGTTCTCCTACAGGTTTTTGTATATTGCCATTCCTGATATCTGACTTGTGTCCATTTATCCTCTTGCGTAGTGACTGTCCAGTTTCGCCAATGTACATCGCAGAGGGGCATTGCTGGCACATGATGGCATATATAACATTGGTGGACATGCAGGTGAATGATCCAGTGATGTCGTAGCTGTTCTGGTTAGGTCCTGTGATGGTGTTGCTGGTGTAGCTATGTGGGCAGAGTTGGCATCGAGGTTTGTTGCATGTTCCTGAGTTAGAGTTGTTATGGTGCGGTGTGTGGTTGCTGGTGAGAATATGCTTAAGGTTGGCGGGTTGTCTGTGGGCGAGGATTGGCCTGCCTCCCAAGGTCTGTGAAAGTGAGGGATCATTGTCCAGGATGGGTTGTAGATCACTGATGATGCGTTGGAGAGGTTTAAGCTGAGGACTGTAGGTGATGGCCAGTGGTTTCTTTTTTGGGCCTGTCTTGTAGCAGGAGGTTTCTGGGTACATGTCTGACTCTGTTGATTTGTTTCTTTATTTCCTTGTGTGGGTATCGTAGTTCTGAGAATGCTTGGTGAAGATCTTGTAGGTGTTGGTCTCTGTCTGAGGGGTTGGAGCAGATGCGGTTGTACCTCAGCGCTTGTCTAGCTTAGTGTCATCCACAACTTGCTGAGGGTGCAATCCATCCTGTCATCTAGATCATTAATGAAGATGTTGAACAAAACTGGTCCCAGGATCAACCCCTGGGACACTCCACTTGATACTGGCTGCCAACTAGATATCAAGCTGTTGAGCCCGACAATCTAGTCAGCTCTCTATCCACCTTATAGTCCATTCAGCCAATCCATACATCTTTAACTTGCTGGCAAGAATAGTGTCAGGCATGACTTGCCCTTGGTGAATCCATGTTGACTCTTCCTGATCACCTTCCTCTCCTCCAAGTGCTTCAAAATGGATTCTTTGAGGATCTGCTCCATGATTTTTCCAGGGACTGAGGTGAGGCTGCTTTTCTGAAGTCCAGGGTTTGGATTCTGCTTCTCTCCTTTCTTCCTTTTGTCATTCACCACTAGTGGCACCTCCTCCTGATCACTCTGGGGATTAGCCCTGGCCAATAAGGAAGGGGGGCATGCAGGGTCAAGTGCCTCCCAAGCAGCCACCTGGGTGGGGAGTGGAAAGGGCAGAGCCAGAACCTCTTTCAGCCGCTCTACACCCCTGGTGCAGCACAGCCTGTCTGGGAGAACCCCTGGCCGTAGCATCGGGCTGCCCCCATGCAGGCTCAGCTTCCAGGGACAGTGGCCAAATGAGCTGCAGCTCCCCTCCCCCCCCCCCACCTTCCCGACAGCATGCTCAGAGTCAGCCCCTGTTCCCAGAACTGAGCCGAGCAGGCTGCCGCTGCCACAACTCCCCAGCCAGGCTCTCTCCCAAGCAGCTGGCCACGCTGCGCAGAGCAGCGACTGGGAGTGGTTCTGTCCTGCTCCCTGCCCAGGCCTGGCTGCCAGGGAGGGCAGCTAAACGTGCCGGGGAGGTAGTACAGTAGGAAGTCAGAGCGAGCATGGGGGTCCCAATCTGCGGGCAGGACAGAGAGGAGACGTGGGGAGCAGGGCCAGCTCCAGGGTTTTCGCCGCCTCAAGCAGCCAAAACCAAAAAAAAAAAAAAAAGCCGCGATCGAGATCTAAAAAAATCCGCAATTGTGATCTGCGGCGGCAATTTGGCGGGAGGTCCTTCACTCCCAGGCGGAGTGAGGGACCGTCCACCGAATTGCCGCCGAATACCTGGACCTGCCGCCCCTCTCCGGAGCGGCCACCCCATGCACCTGCTGGAGAAGCTGGTGCCTGGAGCCGGCCCTGGTGGGGAGGTTATGTGTCCGCCCCTTTAGCGGGTGCCTTCCCCCCACCCCCCAGTATGGGGAGGCACCAGTCATCTGGCAGGGTCATCCTTTCTCCCCCTGCTGGCCCCTCTTGCTCCAGGAACCACAGTTCTGAAAAATCGATCCAGAGGTAACTGCTTTGACAATGACATTGTGTGGGTTAGCTAAGTAAAATTTGTAGCAGAATTTACATTTTGCTCACTGCTTTCTGTTGACTTCCTTCCAACAAATGCATGTTAACGTTCTTTGCATATCAGCACCATGGCAACTAATGGCAACCCAGATTGTTTATTTATTTATTATTTTTTAATGTCGAGAAATACTTGAAAGAATAGAGTGATGTAAAATGCAAGTACAAAAAAAAACCCCTTTACATTTTAAATATTAATATTCTGTGTCAGGGAAATCTCAGGGACTGGCAAGGAGGCTGCCATGGACTGGCAGTGGTCCATGAACAGGTCATTGATAAACACTGGACTAGATAACCACAATGCTCCCTTCTGGCCATAGAATCGATTAATCTATCAATTTAATTCTAGGTTTGTGATCACTAATCCATCAAAAATGATGAAAAATATTAGCTATAAGTGAACAATCCAGGACTTAAAACTGTAAATATGTTGTGCTAGGGGAAAGTACCATTCTGTGCTGCCAGTAAACGTGTATTAGTTATCATGTAACAGTCTGTTTGTTTGTGAAAAAACCAAAACCTGTCCTCAGACCCCTAGATTAGAAGATGGACTTCGCTTGACCTTTATCTCATGTTTAAGGCGAAAGATAATCCAGGATAAGGCTGTGAATAAAAACAGGAACTGGAATAAAATCCCTGTGAGCCCAAATATCCCCCCAACAGCAGAGGGGAGAGAAGCTGAAAAAAGGAAGTCTGCTCCATCAATTCTGCAGCTGTGCTTGTGAGAGTATTAGAATGTGAAAATGTCAATGACTGAATGGTTTTTCTGTCTGAGATCATTAACATTTATTCCTATAATTTTGCTTCCTCATAAGTTTTTGCTAACGCACGGTTGGATCACGTTAGAGGCTGGTCCACCCACAGGGATGCCATCAATATTCTCTTCCTTACCCCTGAGGAGATGAAGAAGGTGAGGCTAGTCAGGCAATCTCTTTATATCTAAAATAAACAGTAAATAAAATGTCTCCATTTTTCAGTCTGATTTTGCCAAATTTACTCACACTGAGCTGTACTTTACTCTGTGAAGAGTCTCGTTGATTTCAATGTGAGTACTTGAAAAAGTACTTCTCAGTGTGAGTAAGGGTGGAAGAATCCGAACCATAGGGTGAGCTGTTCAAAAGCACCAAAGTAAGTTACCCACTTAATACACATTGACATTCAATAGCACATAGGAGCCTAATTCACTTAGTCACAAGAGGTTTCATTTGCTTCCTAGTGAAGAATATCTGCTGGATGTGAGTACAGTTAGAAAAGATAATAATCTTGCTTTACTTCATTTCCTTTCCTGCATAGCAGAATGGCAGCTACACAATCCATCCCAGGAGGCATCCTAAAGGGAAAGGAGAATTTTTGCTACATTTTAGAGCTTCTCAAACTGCTTTTAGAACTAAAGATTTTTTTAACAAAAGTACATTTTTTATAAAACTGAAGGTCATTTTATAACTTTGTGTGAAAAATGATATTTGATTGCAATTTCTATTGATGTTTTTCATTAATTGAAAACTAGGTTTTCAGCAAATAAAATATTTTAATAACAATTTTGGTGTTTTCATTAGATATCTATTTCACATCTTTGAAAAATACAGAACACTTCAAAATTTCTGAAATAATTAATTAATAAAGGTTTCATAGTAGCAGCCGTGTTAGTCTGTATCCGTAAAAAGAACAGGAGTACTTGTGGTACCTTAGAGATTAACAAATTTATTTGAGCATAAGCTTTCATGGGCTACAGCCCACTTCTTCGGATGCATAGAATGGAACACATATTGAGGAGATATATATACACATACAGAGAGCATGAAAAGGTGGGAGTTGTCTTACCAACTCTGAGAGGCCAATTAAGTAAGAGGAAAAAATTTTTTGAAGTGATAATCAAGATAGCCCAGTACAGACAGTTTGATAAGAAGTGTGAGAGTACTTACATGGGGAGATAGATTCAATGTTTGTAATGGCTCAGCCATTCCCAGTCTCTATTTAAGCCTAAATTGATTGTATCTAATTTGCATATCAATTTAAGCTCAGCAGTTTCTTGTTGGAGTCTGTTTTTGAAGCTTTTTTGTTGCAAAATTGCCACCCGCAGGTCTGTCACAGAATGACCAGACAAGTTAAAGTGTTCTCCTACTGGATTTTGAATGTTATGATTCCTGATGTCAGATTTGTGTCCATTAATTCTTTTCCGTAGAGACTGTCCGGTTTGGTCAATGTACATGGCAGAGGGGCATTGATGGCATATATCACATTGATAGATGTGCAGGTGAATGAGCCCCTGATGGCATAGCTGATGTGCCAAGACAGGCCCAACAAAGAAAATAACAGAACACCACTAGCTGTCACCTTCAGCCCCCAGCTAAAACCTCTCCAGCGCATCATCAAAGATCTACAACCTATCCTGAAAGATGATCCCTCACTCTCACAGATCTTGGGAGACAGACCTGTCCTCACTTACAGACAACCCCACAACCTGAAGCAAATACTCACCAGCAACCACATATCACTGAACAAAAACACTGACCCAGGAACCTATCCCTGCAACAAAGCCCGATGTCAACTCTGCCCACATATCTATTCAAGTGATATCATCATAGGACCTAATCACATCAGCCATGCCATGAGCGTGCACCACTGCATGGCTTAACTGTCTGTGTGGTTTTCCAGAAAGTCTTAGCTCCAAATTGTTGGAGAAATTGCTCGAGGTGTGCAGCAATGCATGTTAGATTTACTCAGTAATCACTATAACCATTAAGATTGTCTGAAAATATTTCTGTTTGCCAATTATCTGAAAGAATAGTATATTCTTGCTTACTAGGAATCTACTCTGACTATATGTTTTGGACTCATCTACTTTACCAATATACCAAACTACACATAAATAAATAACTACTGCTGACTTAACAGTGTTTGTATTTAAAAGGAACTAAAAATCAAATCTATTTATTGAAAAGTTTAAATTCTTTTCAGGTAATACTCCTGAAAGTGCACTCCCTATTTATTTTTGTGCTTTTTACTATCACATTTCCCATGATTTTTAAATGTTTTTGCTCCTCTCTTGCTGTGTGAAAGACCCATATAAACAACTGGAAAAAACTTGAAGACCTGATTCTAAGTACACTTACTCATGTGCTTAACCTTACAACAGTGAATGATCCCATTGAGGTCAATGGTACTATCACCTTTATACAGTACACATGTACACATGTGCATGAGGATCTGTAGAATTAAGGAAGCACAATAATGACACTGACTGTACAGAAAGTGCTGGCAAAGACAAAAAAGAAATGATATTTTTAAAATCAGGATAAAATATTTTATAAATACTTATTCTAAACTTTTTTAGATTTAGTGACTTTTAGTGTTACTTGCAGCAATAGCAATTTTATAAAATCACAGATTTTTAGGTTAATTGTGTCCCTTTAATTTATCTGAGGCTGCCACATTTTCACCTTGCAAGTTATTTATATAGCCAGAAACCTAAGGTTTCTGGGATCCAAGAACTGCAGTGGTTTAATCCTGTCTCTGCTACTGATTTGTGCTTTCCTTTTTTTCCATTTTTCTAAGCTTGCAGTCAAACGTCAGACAGTACCAGATTTTATTTTTGTGGAAGAATGGGGGAGTTATCTGGGAAAGGTAAGCTTTCATTAACTGCTAATTGAGCACAGCCTGAGTAAACTGAGTGGGTAAATTACGTAGAAGATGGAGCTGGTCAAAATCCTGGCCCCCACCTCATAACCTGGGTTGCAGTGAATGCCGTAACATTCACAGCTCACAATAGAGGTTCTATGTGCAAAGGTAGTCCAGGGAGCTGCATAGGTACATGCATTGCACCAATCAAGTGAAATCTGCCTCATTAATCTCAATCAGGTGTTTGTTTTGAAACCTAACAATGAAGATTTCAATACATTTCAACTCCACTTAGGTGCTCAGATAACACAGGTGAGGAGATGAGGATGAGCGCTAGACAGAGAACACACAGAAGTAGTTTTCTACTATTAATTTTCTAGTGTAGTAATTTTCCATAACTATTATGCCTATCCCACAATCCCAAACCACTACTTATACCTTCCAAAAAATCAAAAGACTCAGTTTTCACCTATCTAGCTCCTGAGTTCTCTCTTAATATCTCTGACAATGCAACATTCTCACTAAGGCAGCTTATGGCACACTGATAATTTAGGTACATAGTAAAATAAATTCTACACATTCTTCTATGATAGTCCTAAGTGAGACTATCTGATCTGCACAGGATCTTTTGGGCCTGAATGATCTTTTGTCCACACTACAGGTAATTTCCCCTACAACAGAGAGTAGTGTGACTGCTCTCCAGTTATTGCAGTCAGTGAGATCATCCTTTTTAGGTACTCTGCCAATGATTCCATGTTTTCATTTGTCAGGAGGGGGTCTCTTCTCCGCGGAATTTGAAACAGTTCTGTCAGTTTTATTAGGGTAGCGTGTTCAAGTTCTTTTAGCTTTTCTGCTGTGATTAGATCATCTCCTGCCATTTGTTCTTTTTCAGCTTCTTAATTGCAGCCTGTGCTGCTGACATCTCTGTGGCATCAATGTTAATGCCAAGTAGATAATGTTCACATGTTCCATCAATATCTGGGTGTGAGTCTGTTGAGGACTTGTGTGAAATGCTCTGCCCATCTGTCTTTCCCTCAGTTGTAAACCTTTTTTCATCTTGGCCTCTTATTGGCCCATTTCCTGATTTGAAATGTCCACACTTTTCACTGCTTTGTCTGCTTTCTTGTACTCTTCCTTTGCTTTTTCCAATATTTCATTTGTCTTAGAATTCAGGAGTTTTCCTTTCAGTGCTTTTCTTTCCTCCTTGAGATGCGATGTCTCTTGGCTTATCCAGTTCTTGCTCTGTCTGTGCTGATATCGAGCTGTCACTGCTGCAGCTTAAATCATGTTGTCTTAGAGGACTGTGCATTTTTCTTCAGTTCCAATCCCTACCTCACCTTCCTCTGCCAGCACCCCAAATCTGTTCCACAGTTCACGTTGGAATTTCTCAAAGCACGCTTTTGTTTTCAGTTTTATATTATTGACTTTCTTTGCCACTTTCTGTTTAAGATTGGGCTTTCTGAGGGCAGGTCTACACTACAAACTTGCATCGGCGCAACTGCACTGCTGTACCATGTTCTAAGCCAACATGAGAGATCTCTCCCATTGGCTTAAGAACTTCACCTCCATGAGAGACGGTAGCTATGTCCACAAGAGAAGCCCTCTTGTCAACATAGCGCTGTCTACACAGGGGGGATTGATCTGTATGACTACATCGCTCATGGGTGTGGATTCTTCACACCCCTGAGCAACGTCGTCATACCGCAATAGGTGTGTAGTGTAGACCTCTGTTTTAATTTCAGTTTGGGAATGCAAACACTGTGGTCATTGCTGATGGCAAATGGCTAGAAGACCTAGTCTTTGCTGATGATATTGAACTACTGAGTGACACCTTTGAAAAGTTACAAACAAAGAAAACTTGGCAAAAACAATAGGCTAAGCTGGGTTCAAAATCAGTTATGTTAAAAAAAACATCCTGGAAACTCAGACATCAAGCAGTAACATCAGAGTAGAAAGCAAAAACAACAAGAAAGTAGAACAGTTCATCTACCTGGGCATCACCATACTAGCCACCAGAGACCTCAAGAAGAAAGTGGAATCAAGGATAGGAAAATAGGAACCCACAGGATTCACAAAACTCAACAACACATCGAAATCAAACTAATACAGCACCAAAGCAAAATTGAAAATTTTCAACCCAAACGTAATCTCAGTGCTAAATACAGCCACAAGAGCTGGAAATCTACTAAAATGTTACACAGAAAATTGGTGCCTTTGAAAATAAGTGTCTACAAAGTTTCTGGACACTGGATGGAGAGGCCTCATCAGCAGTGAATATATCTGAGAAGTCATCAGCCAGCAGCTTATTTTCACTAGAATTAGAAAGAAGTATTGGGTATATTTGGGACATATACTTCAGATGTCAACATGCAGACTCCCATATGAAGCTCTCAAGTGGAAACCAACTGGTTGAGGAAAGGTGGGTGCCCAAGAGAGACCTTAAGAAGGACCCTTGGCAGGGAGAACTAAATAGTTGATTTTAACACCATAGATCAGATGAAAGCAGCAGCAAGTGACAGAGAGGAATAGAAGAGTTTCCAGCCTGTGCACCAGCATGGGAAAAAATAAATAAAATAAATAAAAAATTGAATTTATTAACTAAATCTATAAGACCAGGAATATTGTGCTGTTCCTGTGTTCATTTTCATGCTGAATTCAATAAAATTCTTCCATCTTGCTGAAGCTGCTGAAGAACCTTGATTTCCACACTGGAGTTCTGAAAAAAACATGAAGATACTTGCTGTGGTATTTAGTCCAGGTTGCCACAAAGTACATTGGACTTTGGATGTTAATATGGAGGAATTTAGTTCTAGACTTGTGATCACTAAACCCAACAAAAGCAATGAAAAATATTAACTACAAGTAAATGATCCAGGACGTACAAGTGTAAAAATGTTGTACTAGGTTAAAGTATCACAGTGCATTTTAGAGGTAAAGTACAACTTGTATTAGTTATGTAAATGATTATCTGTTTGTGAAAAAACAAAGCTTATCCTCAAATATCTTGATTAGAAAACAGACTTGGCTTGGCCTTTATCTCATGCTTAAGTTGAAAGATTAACCAGAATAAGGCTGTGAATAAAAACAGGAACTGGAGTTAAACCTCTGAGAGCCCAAATATCCCCACAACAGCAAATGGAAAAAAGGATGAAAATAGGAAGTGTGCTCCATTGATTCTGCAGTTGTGATCAAGAGAAGAGTAGGGTGCAAAAATTTCAAGAGCTGAATTATTTTTCTGTTTGAGATCATTAACATTTATTTTCATAAATTTCCCCCCTCATAAGTATTTGCTAGCTCATGGCTGGATCACATTGGAGGCTGGTCCACCCACAGGGATGACTTCAATATTCCCTTCCTTACCTCTGAGGAGATGAAGGTGAGGCTAGCTCTTCTATCTTTTGACTCCTTACCAACTCATGTTATACCAGTATAATAAAAACCAGCAGGATCTTATTAAGAGGGATAAGGCAAAGATGCCACATTTATTGTAAATATAATGGTAAAGCAAAAGATAAAAGTAAACAACGTTGTTTGACTACTTATTCCTATTACTACTTATTCCTTATAAACACACACATATATAGAGAGAGATTCATTCACACAATCATTCATTCAAGTTCTGTATAGGTGTTATAGTTATCAGCCTAGAAGTTGCTCATGCCAAGTTACTGGCCAGGTATCTTGGTCATGAGGATGGAGCCGAGTCTGTGTCAGGTGCACCTGATGCTCCTGGAGGTTGGCAGCAGAACCAGAGACTCAAAATCATCAGTCTTGAGAGTCCATTCTTATAGGATTTAATTCCTAGGTTAGTCTATGGGAGCTGTTTCATTCTGCTGTTGCTGACTCAATCAGCAGATGGCATGTTCCTGGACATATTCCTGGACACATTCCTGGTGGCTCAAAACTGTCCAAAGTTTGTGTTTCTCATCCTTCCAGGTGATGGGGTGGATCCCAGTTTACCCTCTGGGGGTTGTCTGGTCATCCACTTGACACATTTTTCAGCCGATGGATACTCCCTTTCTAGGCTGGCACCTCCCTAACCATTCATGTATATCAAGCATTCATCAGCATACATTCCATATCTTAACCATATTTTAATTTACTGTCTCCACCACTTTTGGGGTGTGTGCTAATTCATTTGAGACTCCCGGCCCTTTAATCACAGAGGGTGGGGGGGGTCTGTCATAGGAGCCGTTGAATTAAGTGAAAGTCACTTAATGGCTTATAGTGTTTGTTTACACTGTATCAATTACTTCAGGAACAAAGTCAATTAACTTGTTTGTAAGTTTTACATAGTAATAAAGTATCTTTCACAGGATAGGTATAATAAATGGTTTCTACAGACAGTGGCTTACAAGTTTTAACAGAAGGCCCAAGAGATTTTTGTACTTGGTGAAACTGTTGGATTTTAAAGTGTGGGGGACAAATTATGAGGGGGTCACTGTCCCTTGGGGGAATCACTGTTAGTACCTTCTTTAATATCCCTACACTCACGCAAGAGTTGTCAACATAGGAATTTGTGCTGATTAGCTAAATCAATTTCAAATGGTTTTTAATTACACTTAACACTCTGTTTTTTCATATATCTGAGAGCACCTCTTACCTAAATGGGGAAAAAAGCAGAAACAGTATCTCTGGTGATACCAGCAGGGAGCAAGTTGAGAAGAATACTATCAAGGCTGATAAATAAAGCAAGAAAGTCCCTTCCCATTAAGAGGTCCAGTTCCTGAGATGTTTCCTGTTTCATGTAGCTCTAAGACAGACAGATCCCTTAATCAAAGTGGCTACAGTATGTAGAAAGCCAGAAAACTATGACAGCCTTTGTTTAAAATGCTGATGGAAATGTTATTCTCACTCACAGAAATGAATTTATGCTCTTTTGGTAGGCCAAGAGGAAGGGTTAGCTAAAGAAGACGTTTCTAATGGCTTATCTTGCTAGTCACCTGCCAGTTTTTAATACTCATGAAACCTCTGACAGTGAATGGAAATCTTGCATTTGATGCACTTTGATGGTCCCAGTAAGGAGAATCACATTCATTCCTCAGTGTTTCTTTTCTCCTCCATTCCTTCCTCTCTCATCTCCCCAGAACATAGCTCTCTAGGGCTTTGGTGGTACATTTCCAGTCCTGAAGGTGTGGGTAATATAACTTTGACTGCAGTGTAACTAATTTGACCCAGTATTTCTAGACAATGTCACTAATTCTGTTTTAAGAATCAGTGGTTTTGTACATCTCAGTTATCTTCCTGTACTGATTTATTTCACTGCAAATTTTAGAAGAAAAGGAAGTAGTTACTATTACGAGAAATATGAGCTTCTCTGAACATCCTTTTCAGGCAATCCTGTACTTAACAGTAGGCAGTGGTTCTCTACCTTTTCCATACCATACCATACAGTGCCCGTTACCATCTAGCTGAGTCCCCCTCCTATTCAGCAGTATAAGAAGACCACAAAGCCCTGACATCTATTTACGACTCTCCTATATAAGGGCTACAACATGAAAAATACCCCTCTCCTCTCAGCCACAAGAATTGTCCCTTAGATTTTATTTCTTTGGCTAATTTCATACTCTAAATAACCCCTGGAAGCTGTACAAACAAAATCAGTTCTGATGCCCACCATGAGTGAAGTTTTTCAGAAGCACTAGACAGAAATGCTTTCAGTTTTCTCTAATGTTCACATGTTTTAATTTCTTGAAGAAGACCCTTCCCTTTTACAAATGACACAAAATGAATGTTACCCTCCAAGAGACCTTATTGAACATTTTCATTTTAAAAAAATATTGAGACTTTTTTCTCCCAGATCAAAAGAAAGCTGCAGTACTTTGCTCGGCAAACATTTAAGATATTGCATTGAGCAAAGTAGCGCAGCTCTCTTTTAATCTGTGAGATGTGGTGTCTGTGCATTGTTCCACAGCGATACACCCTCACTCAACAGTCTTAGTGCCCCGAAGCCAATTGTTTCCTGGGGATGGAAAGTTGTGATTGGAAGTCCTAAGCAGCTAGCTTCAACACGTCCTGTGCCAGGATCTGCAGGATTAAATATTTATTAGCTTTGGCTGTTTCTGCCTTACCTTTCCCAAGAAAATGTCCTTTGCCTCGTTCCAGGAGATTGCCTAGCATGGACTCATAGTTTGCCCTGGGATCAGTTTTCATTTTATCAAATGTAGCCTTTTCCACAACAGTGTCCAGCTCCTTTTCATTTAGCTGCTTTCCTAAGAATTTACAGATTTTCAGCACAGTGCCTCTGAGATCCTGAAATGAACATTATTTCAAAGTAACAGTTTCCCAAATTAGGAAAATAAAAGAACTAACTAAATAAAATGATAGAGTAAAGGATAATGGGATACACCTCTACTCCGATATAACACGACCTTATATAACACGAATTTGGATATAACGCTGTAAAGCAGTGCTCCGGGGGGGGGGGGGGGGGGGGGGGGCTGCGCAGTCTGGCGGATCAAAGCAAGTTCGATATAACGCAGTTTCACCTATAACACGGTAAGATTTTTTGGCTCCCAAGGACAGCGTTATATCTGGGTAGAGGTGTACTTAAATAAAGGAAACTGAGCATAGGGATATAGCACTATAGCATAAAGGTGATTTCTTATTTGGGACCTTCAGTCTTACTATATTACTTCATAAGCAAGATATTAATTCACTTTAAGAGGCTACAGCAGCATTGAAAACTGACAGGTGAGTAGCAAGTTAAGCCATTGCATATTCCTTCGTCATTAGCCAACCCATCCTCATGGCCTAATCAAGAGAGAAAAGACTCATTTCTGTGACTGTGATTACAACTGCTAGCACCATGTAAGACAAGGGTTGTCATAATTTTCTGGCTATCTGTATTTTGGTCTATCTTTGGCAACCTATTTTGGAAGCAGAAGGACCCCTGTTGTGTCCAGTTCTGGAGTCCACAATTCAAGAAGGATGTTGATAAACTGAAGAGGGTTCAGTGAATAGTCACAAGAATGATTAAAGCATTAGAAAACATGCCTTACAGTGACAGACTCAAAGAGCTCAGTGTATCAATGGCTATTAGCCAGGATAGGCAGGGATGGTGTCTCTAGACTCTGTTTGCCAGAAGCTGGGAATGAGCAACAGGGAATGGATCACTTGATGATTACCTGTTCTGTTCATTCCCTCTGGGGCAGCTGGCATTGGCCACTGTCGGAAAACAGGACACTGGGCTAGACGGACCTTTGGTCTGACCCAGTATGGCCGTTCTTATGTTCTTATTTAATTTAAGAGGTGACTTGATTACAGACTATAATTACCTACATGGGGAACAAATATTTATTAATGGGCTCTTCAGTCTAGCAAAGAAAATTATAACACAATCCAAAGGCTGGAAGTTGAAGCTAAACAAATTCAGAAGAGAAATAAGGTTTACATTTTTAAGAGTGAGGGTAATTAACCACTGGAACAATATTCCAAGGGGTCGTGGTGGATTCTCCATCACTGACAATTTTTGACTCAAGATTGGATATTTTTCTAAAAGATCTTCTGTAGAAATTATTTTGGGGAAGTTCTGCGGTCTGTGTTATACAGGAGGTGAGACAAGATGATCACAATGGTCCCTTCTGGCCTTGGAATCTATGAATATATATATCAGGAGTTGGACCTCTTAATGGGAAGGGACTTTCCTCGCTTTGTTAATCAGCCTTACTGCTAATATCAACATGCTTCCTGCTGAAGTCAGCAGAGAGGATGCTGCCGCATCACTACCTATTTAGCTAAGAGGTGCACTCAGATACTCCAGATCTTGTTTATAAAGTGTGACTAAAATCAGTTTAAAATTGATTTAGTTCAACCAGAACAAACCCATGTATGGACACTCAAAGTAGTTTAAATCTGACTTCTGCTAAGCTAGGTGAAGTTGTTAAGGAGTTAAAAGCTAGATGAGCTGGTAGAAAAGTGAAAAACTAGTTTCTAAAAAAAATTGGAATTTTGAAGTGTTCTGTACTTTTCAAAGATTTCACATAGATGTCTTTATTGAAAACGACAAAATAGTTATTAAAATATTTTATTTACTAAAAACCTAGTTTTGAATAGACAGTGCAATAAAATATCATTTTTCACAAAAAAATTACAAGGAGATCTTCAGTTCTAAAAACAGTTTGAGAAGTTCTAAAATGTAACAAAATCTCTCCTTTCCCCTTAGGATGCCTCATGGGATGGGTTGTGTAGCTGCCATCCTGCTAGTCAGGAAAGGAAATGAAGGAAAGCAAGATTATTATCTTTTCTAACTATACTCACATCCAGCAGATATTCTTCATCAGGAAGCAAATGATACCTCTTGTGGCTAAGTGAATTAGGCTCCTATGTGCTATTGAATGTCAATGGGAGTTAAGCGGCTAACTTACTTTGGTGCTTCTGAACATCTCACCCTATGTTTCTGATTCTTCCACACTTACTCACACTGAGAAGTACTTTTTCAAGTACTGGCATTGAAATCAACGAGACTCTTCACAGGGTGAAGTACAACTCAGTGTGAGTAAGGATAGCAAAATCTGACTGAAAAATGGAGGCATTTTATTTACTGTTTCTTTCAGATATAAAGTCATTGACTGGTCTCACCTTCTTCATCTCTTCATAGGTGAGAAAGAGAATATTGAAGTCATCCCTGTGGGTGGACCAGCCTCTGACGTGATCGAACCAGGAACCAGCCAGTACTTATGAAGGAGAAAAATTATAGAAATAAACGTTATTGATCTCAGACAGAAAAACCATTCAGTCATTGACATTTTGGCATCCTAATACTCACGCAAGAACAGCTGCAGAATCAATGGAGCAGACTTCCTTTTTTCAGCTTCTCTTCCCTCGGCTGTTGGGGGGATATTTGCCTCACAGAGATTTTATTCCAGTTCCCGTTTTTATTCCCAGCCTTATCCTGGATTATCTTTCGGCTTAAACATGAGATAAAGGTCAAGCCAAGTCCATTTTCTAATCTAGGGATCTGAGGACAAGTTTTGTTTTTTCCACAAACAGACAGACCGTTACATGATAACTAATACAAGTTGTACTGTTACCTCTAGAATCCACTAGCACCATAGAATGGAACCTGCACCCAGCACAACATATTTGCACTTTTATGTCCTGGATTATTTACTTATAGATAATATTTTCCATTGCTTTTGATGGATTAGTGATCACAAACCTAGAATTAAATTGATAGATTTATAGATTAAAATATTCTCTGGCCAGAAGGGACCATTGTGGTCATCTAGTCTGACTTCCTGTCTAATGCAGGCAATAAAACATCCCCCAAATAACTCCTAAACATATATTTTAGAATAACATCCACTCTTGATTTAAAAATTGTCATTGATCGAGAATCCACCATGACTCTTGGTAAATTGTTACAGTGGTTAATTACTCTCACAGTTAAACATTTATGCCTTATTTCCAGTCTAAATTTGTCTAGGTTCAACTGCCAGCCATTGAATTGTATTATACCTTTATCTGCTGGATGGTTCCCCATTGTTCCCCATGTAGGCTTTTGACATCTGGGTACCAGTTTTTGTGTTACTAATACACTTCTTCATTATCCTGTCTATGGAAATGCCAAACAAAAGCAAAATAAAATGCAGCCCTGTTTCACATAAGTGTCCACAATGAACCACTCTGTTTTCAGGTTGTTCACACTTATAGAGCAACCTTGCATCTCTGTACACGGCCGGGGTGGTGTTGACGGGGTTAGCTGGAATTTCGCAGGACTGAAGAATATTCCACAATGCATGCCTATGCAGGCTGTCAAATACCTTTTGAAAGTCAATGATATCAATGATGAAGGAAACCTGAAATTCACTGAATTGTGCTTGGTGTCTGACTTAATTCTTGCAAGCACCCCGTTCCCTTCTAGAGACATACACAAAGAACCAGGAAATTTGACAGATGGCAAAACAAAAAAAAAAAATAAATCAATTGCATCGACATCAGTTTGAGATTCAGGTCATCTGTCCAAGATGCAAGGGCACATCAAGCCACAGATGACAGGAGCATCCAAAATCTTTGCATTGCCAAACTGAAATTAAAACTGAGAAAGACCAACTTTAAACAGAACGCAGCAAAGAAATCAATAATATAAAACTGAAAACAAAAGTGTGCTCTGAGAAATTCCAGTGTGAACTATGGAACAGATTTGGGGTGCTGACAGAGGCAGAGGAAGGTGAGATAGAGATTGGACCCGAAGAAAACTGCACAGTGCTCTGAGACAATGTGATTTAAGCTGCAGCAGTCACTGCCTGGTATCAGCACACACAGAGCAAGGATTGGATAAGCCAAGAGACGTCGCATCTCAACAAGGAAAGAAAAGCACTGAAAGGAAAACTCCTGAATGCTAAGACAAACGAAATACTGCAAAAAGCAAAGGAAAAGTACAAGAAAGCAGACAGACAACGCAGTGAAAAGTGTGGACATTTCAAACAGGAAATGGGCCAAGAAAAAGCCAAGATGAAAAAAGGCTTACAACTGAGGTGTAACAGAACGACAGATGGGCAGAGCATTTCAGACAAGTCCACAACAGACTCAGTCCCAGCTCAACACCAGATATTGATGAAACATGTGAACATTATCTACTTGGCATTAACATTGATGCAACAGAGATGTCAGCAATACAGGATGCAATAAAGAAGCTGAAAAACAACAAAATGGCAGGTGATGATCAAATCGCAGCAGAAAAGCTAAAAGAACTTGACCCCACTACCCTAATAAAACTGACAGAACTGTTCTAAATTCTGGGGAGAAGAGACTCCTTCTGACAAGTGAAAACATGGAATCGTTGGCAGATTATCTAAAAAGGGTGATCTCACTGACGGCAATAACTAGAGAGGAGTCACACTACTCTCTGTTGTAGGGAAAATCATCTGTAGTGTGATTCTACACAGGACAAAAGAGGCAGTGGATTCAAAGCTTAGGGGAGAAGAGGCTGGATTCAGGCCCAAAAGATCCTATGCAGATGAGACAGTCTCACTAATTACCATAATAGAAGAATGTGTAGAATTTATTTTACTATTGTCAGAGATATTAAGAGAGAACTCAGGAGCTAGATAGGTTACAGCTGAGTCTTTTGGCTCCTTGGAAGGTATAAGTAGTGGTTTGGAATTGCCGGATAGGCATAACAGTTGTGGAAAACTACTAAACCAGAAAATTAATAGAAAATTACTTCTGTGTGTTCTCTGCATAGCGCTCATCCTCATCTCCTCACCTGTGTTATCTGAGCACCTAAGTGGAGTTGAAATGTATTGAAATCTTCATTGTTAGGTTTCAAAGTGAACACCCAATTGAGATACACGAGGCAACTTGCACTTTATTGGTGCAATGCATTTGCCTGTGCAGCTCCCCTGGACTACCTTTGCACAAAATCTCTATTATGAGCTGTGAATAATACTGTATTCACTGCCACCTTACACCCCAGGTGGTGAGGTGGGGGCCAGGATTTTGACCAGCTCCACCTTCTACGTAATTTACCCACTCAGATAGTTTATTCAGGCTGTGGTCAGTGAGCAGGATTTAGCCTTTTAGCAGTAAATGAAACTTACCTTTCCCAGCTAAAAACCTCTCCAGAAAAATATTAAAATCTGGTATTGTCTCAAGCATGACTGAAAAGTTGGAAAAATGAAAATAGGAAACCGCAACATCCTTCGGGTTTCTGGCTACATAAATAACCTGCAAGGTAAAAAGAGTGACAGTCTCAGTTATATTAAAGCAGAGGTGGGCAAGCTACGGCCCGGGAGCCACATCCGGCCCGCAGGGCAGTCCTGCCCGGCACTTGAGCTGCCAGCCGGTAAGGCTAGCCACCATCCCGTCCCCTGCTGTCCCCACTTCCCCTGCAGCCATGCTGCCGCGTGGGCAGAATCAGGTCTTCACGTTATTTCCAGTTGTTTACATGGGTCTTTCACACAGCAAGAGAGGAGCAAAAACATTTAAAAATCATGGGAAATGTGATAATAAACAGCACAAAAATTAACAGGGAGTGCAGTTGCAGATGTACTATCTGAAAAGAATTTAAACTTTAATAAATTCATTTGATTTTGAGTTCTTTTAAAATACAAACACTGTTAAGTCAACAACAGATATTTATTTGTGTGTGTTGTGTTTAGTTTATTGGTAAAGTATTTCAGTAAAAAACATATCCTTAAACATGAATCCTAGTAAGCATGAATTTCTTGCTCTTTCAAAAAAAATTGCAGCTAGAGATATTTTTAGAGAATTGTAATGGATACAATGTTTAAAAAGTAATGCTATCATGCATTGCTGCACATCTCAACCAATTTCTCCAACAATCGGGAACTGAGAATTTCTGGAAAACCACACAGACAGCTAAGCCATATGGTGGTGCACACTAAGAACAGCCAGCCAGAAGCCATGAAGAGAAAAACTCCCTACACCAGCAACATGTTCTTAAAATTGTGAAAATCTACATGAGCCCTGTAAAATATACATAAGCAATACAAGATTTTCCAATGTCTGTAGTTAAAATTGTGCTATGTGCAGCTTAGGAGATGTTATTGTTCCATTTACTTTTACTGTCCCTGTAACTGTAGGACTCTTTCTGCATGGGAAATAGGGCTGAGCTATAAAGCAAATCAGGAGGAAGGTTCCTGTTGATTGAGAGGTTGCACTGATGGAGCTCATGTGGTGCAAGCTCTGTACCACACATCTGCTCATTTTATCATAGGTGTTACTGCAACAGAGATAAGAGATAAGGAAGCTGCAAGGGTGACTGGGAAGGGAGTCTCCTGGGGGAAGTGGGTGCACAGCACATGCCACCTTTCATGGGAGATCCAGGTAGCAATGTAAGAGATTGGCTTCGCTCCCACAAGGCAATTCTCACAGGCCAGCACCGCACACCTTCGGTGTGAATGACTGTCTGTTTAGATTAAGGAAAGCAACACAGCAGGGCGGGGCAGCCATCTCCATGAGAGAGAGCTCGGTGCGAATCCCTGACCCTGGGAGATCCTTCCTCTTGAGCTGCATCTGGCACAGTCCACACCCCTATCATTAGCAAGAAATTTCCTGATGTTTAAAGATTCAGGAGACGCAAAACATGGTTAACATAAGAGCTTATAGTCACATAGCTACATGCCCCACAACAACAAAAACACTGTAATTTACAATATAACATGCAGACTGTAATGATCATAACCCATCACTAACGCCCCTTTTAGGGGGAGCTGTCATGATGAGGAAGAAGCAGCTCCATTTCAGAGGCCAAGCACAGCAGTTCCATGAAAAATGGGATCTCCACTGAAACTGGACACTGAAGTCCTGAGGTCTTGATTGAACTTGTTTTCCCCCCTTTGGCTGGGTCTAGGGACATGGAATGGGGCTTTGGAGGAAGTGAGCCCCATCCCCATGCAGGGGAGATTTGCTTTTGGAAGGGTTGTTGTGGGAGGACAGACAGTCTGGCCCAGAAGATTTAGACTGATTTATTGGTGAAAGCTACCAGTTTTCCTGGGTAATGTTAATTAAATTGTAAAAATAGTATCACCTACTTTTGCTCTCCTGTTCCTCAGATCTCTTGGAACTAAATAGTAAGGCAGGTGAGTTGTAAAGAGATGAGGTGATGGACGATGGACATAATCCATATTATGTATGTTATACTCCAGCCATGGGACTCTGGCTATTATTTCCATATTTTCTGTTCCATCTCGATGGCCTTCATGATAAATGAAGCTCAAAATATTCTGAATTCACACAGTCCCTGGGAAAGAAAATAGCCTTATTTGAAACAGTTTTAATGCTAATTTTATTTGTAATGTCATGTCATAATCTGCCATAATCACAATCTCTTCAAAACTGTCTCATTTTACATTATAAATAAAGTACAAAAATTTGTGTTAAAGGGAGTCCATAATGCAGCAGGGATGAGAATCCAAAAAGCATTATACTTTTGTACATTTTAGTATTAAAAAACCTGTATCTATCTATGTCCTGGTCGATCGATTTTTGGGGCTTTTTTAAAAATGGGCTCCTATTACCACGACCCGATTTTTCACATTTGCTGTCTGGTCACCCTAATTACTACAGACTATTTTTCACCCTCTTATGTAGCCTCAGTCCTGCCACATGACTGTCCAGTACAGTAATAGCCAGTGGATTCACTGGCCCTATCCAAAGCACCCTGTATACTGTTGTTCTGAGAGTTTTTAAGTACCCCTATTCCACCCCCGCAGTGGAAGAACACCAGTGCTACTTCAGGCCTCATGGAGAAGGCTCACACTGGTCTGTCCTTTCTGTGCATGTTACATGACATCTCAGCGATACAAGGAATTCTCTATTAAGAAGTGCCAAGGGTTCTTCAGTGACCAGAATTGGTCAGTGTCAAAAGCTGTGTTACAGCTTTACTGTAAATGTTTAGTTATACAATGAGGTAAAGAGTCCTTCTCTCTGAGCTTGTCACAGAGGAGTTGGTTCTGCTATATTATAACTTCAGCTGCAAGTAATTCTCAAACCTCATAGGCTGGAAGAGGTGCTATTCTTGTTTTAAGAAAATATATACTGTGAAGTCTGAGAACAAAAATGTTGATCACTTGAGTACATGTAATTAGGTCGGTTTGAATACTCTGAAGGACTGGGATCAATCTGGGGAGGGAATCAAGCAATCAGTCTTACCTGATTTTGGATAAGTAACAACAAATACATCACTGTCTCTGATTTCAAAATCCTCCAGTGAATCTATGTATTCAGGTGTAACATGGCCTGGGTGGAAATAAAAACCTTTATGTTTGAACAAAAATTCTTCTGATGGCTCCATTGTTAATTCAGTTTCATTCATATGTCAAGAATTTGCTGGTTAGAAAACATAATTTTATATCATTTTTATTTCGGTGTTATCTATCATTCAGGACAAAAATTTCAGTACAATATAAACAAAACAGATCCCTTTTTGATAGGAAAATGTATATTAACAAAAACAGCAAACTGAATGACAGTACAGAAATAGCATTTTTAGGGACTGGCATGAGAACAGAATATCTTTTGCAGCTAAAAGTGCTGTGTAATACATTGTCTTTGAGTTATTTACTTGTACAAGTGTCTGGTATTGTTAGGCACCAATATTGCTTTAACGAATTATCTAACTTCACAGAATCCATGTAAATGGGCACTTAAAGTCAGCGCTACTCAAGGAGCACACCACAAAGTCCAGTGCTTTCTATGTGCTATGACTTAGTCCTTGTGCACAACCAGAGTAATGAGGCTGCATTCCAATTAATTTTGTAGCTGGAAATTTTGTTCACACCATCTTATTATTTCTGATGCTCTCTCTCATATTTCCCTGTTTAATATGTTTCTCCCAGTCCCTCTTGTCTAGTAACATAAGTTCAGCAAAATAGGAGGGAGGGAGAGGAAGTTTATTTTCTCTCAAGAGTTTTCTTTGATTTTATTTTTGGCTGCTATATTTTATAAGGTTCTTCACCTGTAAATCAGTGGTATCATGCCACATATGTGCCAGTGGAGCACATTGGTTACATCCCTTCCAACAGAAAGTAGAGAGACAACGAAATGGGAATAAAATAACCTTCTAGAGGATTTCACCTCATATGTCTGGTACAGTAATTGAGTTGGAACAGGTTTTAGGAAATCTCCATGTAGTTTACCAGATTAAGTGAATTGATACCCAGGTCTCTCTCTTTAAGGCTTTCCAATAATAGATGTCTTTTTTTGTGGTATACAACTAACAAAGAAGAGTAAGTATGTGGGGAAAAAAGCCCTTGTTAGTGTCATTAGACAACATACAAGGCTCAATAAGAATAATTGCATATGCGAGTTCAGTGACATGACTTAGGTCTGGCCTACACGACAGAGTTAGGTCGGTAGCTTATGCAGAGGCCCTGACATCCTGAGTGCTCGACCCCCACTCCATTAGGTTCACCGGGGGAAGGAGATCAAAGCCCTGACGTAAGTGGGGAAGTGGGATACTGTGAGGAAGCACGAGCAGGAAAGTGCAAGAGGGGAGGACTCCTGCCTCATACTGAGAAAGCAGGATGATCAGTGAGTTATCTTAAGTGTCTATACACAAATGCAAGAAGCCTGGGAAACAAGCAGGGAGAACTGGAAGTCCTGGCACAGTCAAGGAATTATGATGTGATTGGAATAAAAGAGACTTGGTGGGATAACTCACATGACTGGAGTACTGTCATGGATGGATATAAACTGTTCAGGAAAGACAGGCAGGGCAGAAAAGGTTGGGGAGTTGCATTGTATGTAAGAGAGGAGTATGATTGCTCAGAGCTCCGGTATGAAACTGCAGAAAAACCTGAGAGACTCTGGATTAAGTTTAGAAGTGCGAGCAACAAGGGTGATATCGTGGTGGGAGTCTGCTATAGACCACCAGACCAGGGGGATGAGATAGACGAGTCTTTCTTCCGGCAACTAACAGAAGTTACTAGATCGCAGGCCCTGGTTCTCATGGGAGACTTCAAACACACTGATATCTGCTGGGAGGGAAATACAGTGGTGTACAGACAACCCAGGAAGTTTTTGGAAAGCATAGGGGACAATTTCCTTGTGCAAGTACTGGAGGAACCAACTAGGGGCAGAGCTCTTCTTGACCTGCTGCTCGCAAACAGGGAAGAATTAGTAGGGGAAGCAAAAGTGCATGGGAACCTCGGAGGCAGTGACCAGGGGATGGTCGAGTTCAGGATCCTGACACAAGGAAGAAAGGAGAGTAGCAGAATACGGACCCTAGACTTCAGAAAAGCAGACTTTGACTCCCTCAGGGAACTGATGGGCATGATCCCCTGGGAGAATAACATGAGGGGGAAAGGAGTCCAGGAGAGCTGGCTGTATTTTAAAGGATCCTTATTGAGGTTGCAGAAACAAACCATCCTGGTGTTTAGAAAGAATAGGATAAATGACAGGCGACCAGCTTGGCTTAACAGTGAAATCCTTGCTGATCTTAAACACAAAAAAGAAGCTTATAAGAAGTGGAAGATTGGACAAATGACCAGGGAGGAGTATAAAAATATTGCTCAGGCATGCAGGAGTGAAATCAGGAAGGCCAAATCACACTTGGAGTTGCAGCTAGCAAGAGATGTTAGGAGTAGCAAAAAGGGTTTCTTCAAGTATGTTAGCAATAAGAAGAAAGTCAAGGAAAGTGTTGGCCCCTTACTGAATGAGGGAGGCAACCTAGTGACAGAGGTCGTGGAAAAAGCTAATGTACTTAATGCTTTTTTTGCCTCTGTCTTCTCGAACAAGGTCAGCTCCCAGACTACTGCACTGGGCAGCACAGCATGGAGAGGAGGTAACCAGCCCTCTGTGGAGAAAGAAGTGGTTCAGGACTATTTAGAAAAGCTGGACAAGCACAAGTCCATGAGGGCGGATGTGATTGCAGAGCCATTGGCCATTATCTTTGAAAACTCCTGGCGGTCAGGGGAGGTCCTGGATGACTGGAAAAAGGCTACTGTAGTGCCCATCTTTAAAAAAGGGAAGGAGGAGGATCCAGGGAACTACAGGCCAGTCAGCCTCACCTCAGTCCCTGGAAAAATCATGGAGCAGGTCCTCAAGGAATCAGTTCTGAAGCACTTAGAGGAGAGGAAAGTGATCAGGAACAGTCAGCAAGGATTCACCAAGGGCAAGTCATGCCTGTCTAACCTAATTGCCTTCTATGATGACATAAATGTCTCCGTGGATAAGGGGAAAGCAATGGACGTGTTATTCCTTGACTTTAGCAAAGTTTTTGATATGATCTCCCACAGTATTCTTGCTGGCAAGTTAAAGAAATATGGGCTGGATGAATTAACTATAAGGTGGACAGAAAGCTGGCTAGATCGTTGGGCTCAATGGGTAGTGATCAATGGCTCCATGTTTAGTTGGCAGCCAGTATCAAGCAGAGTGCCCCAAGGGTCGATCCTGGAGCCGGTTTTGTTCAATATCTTCATTAATGATCTGGAGGATGGCATGGACTGCACTCTCAGCAAGTTTGCAGATGACACTAAACTGGGACGAGTAGTAGATAGGCTGGAGGGTAGGGATAGGATACACAGGAACCTAGACAAATTAGAGGATTGGCCAAAAGAAATCTGATGAGGTTCGACAAGGACAAGTGCAGAGTCCTGCGCTTAGGATGGAAGAATCCCATTCACTGTTACAGACTAGGGACCGAATGGGTAGGAAGCAGTTCTGCAGAAAAGGACCTAGGGGTTACAGTGGACGAAAAGCTGAATATAAGTCAACAGTGTGCCCTTGTTGCCAAGAAGACTAACAGCATTTTGGGGCATTGCCAGCAGATCGAAGGACGTGATCGTTCCCCTCTATTTGACATTGGTGAGGCCTCATCTGGAGTAGTGTGTCCAGTTTTGGGCCCCACACTACAAGAAGGATGTGGAAAAATTGGAGAGTCCAGTGGAGAGCAACAAAAATGATTAGGGGGCTGGAGCACATGACTTATGAGGGGAGGCTGAGGGAACTGGGATTGTTTAGTCTGCAGAAGAGAAGAATGGGGGGGGGGCGGGATTTGATAGCTGCTTTCAACTACCTGAAAGGGGGTTCCAAAGAGGATGGATCTAGACTGTTCTCAGTGCTACCAGGTGACAGAACAAGGAGTAATGGTCTCAAGTTGCAGTAGGGGGGTTTAGGTTGGATATTAGGAAAAACTTCTTCACTAGGAAGGTGGTGAAACACTGGAATGGGTTACCTAGGGAGGTGGTGGAATCTCCTTCCTTAGAGGTTTTTAAGATCAGGCTTGACAAAGCCCTGGCTGGGATGATTTAGTTGGGGATTGGTCCTGCTTTGAGCAGGGGGTTGGACTAGATGACCTCCTGAGGTCACTGCAAAAGGACTGGTCTAGGGTGGTCACTCATATGCAGGAGTTCAAGAGTTATAACCTTTCTACAAATCTCAAATTCTAGCACTGATATGTTGAATGGCCAGCCAGGTGCAACAATTGTACACGTATACAAACCTGTTTCTCCTTTAACTTTTCCATCCACCTCTGCTGACACAGCAGGAACTATGAACTACCAGTTAAAAGCTTCATCATGATGCTGATACTGTAAAACAAATGATGGCTTAAATTACATTTACTTTCATCAGTCAACTCTTTAACACACACTGTTGTTGTGACTTCTTTGTTGGATAACCACACGCACAAAAAAAGCATTTCAGGATCCAATTCCCATGCCACTCAGTTTATTGCCAAAGAACAGTGATGGAAAATATTTCCACTGCATACAATTCACTGCTGAAGCTTATAAGATATTTAATTCATTCACAGATTTACTGATGGAGATGTTTTAGTAATATGTTATATAATAAAATATTTAACTTCTCTGCTCTATTTCTGCTGCTCGAAGACACAAGCCCACACTGCTGCCTTCAACTTGAATAGACAAGACTGATATTCACTCCTAGAAAGGGGAGAATACTTTCTTTACAGCTGGTGTGCAACCTGATTGGAATTTTATGTTGCTGTTTTTTTTCTTTTCTTTTAAGCTCTTCCAACCTTTGACCACTAGTGAAAGATTACCAAACAGGGTAGTTCTTAGAAACGTGAAAAGAATTCAAAATGTCTGAATAAAAACATGGTAATATGACCCAAATTTCCTGAGTATGTCTGAATTAAATAACTCAACAGTAAAACTATTCAAATGATAGTATAGTAGTTTTCACTTTCACTCCAACTTTTTTACCAGCAGCGTGATTAAGGAAGACAGGAAAAATGGAAAGAGGGGAAAAAAAAGGGGTGGTGAAGTAGATCTGAGAGTCATCAACATAAAGATGGCAGTTAAAACCCTATCGCTGGAGCATGGGATTAAACTGTAGAAAGGAACATTTCTGCTAGGGTGGTTTAGGGATTGGGAAGATCCCCATAGGGAAGGCATTGCCTACCCTTGATTTTGAGTAAGATGCCAGTGTCATCTGCTGATGTGTATAAACTGACACTAAGCACACCTCTGAGGCTCAACCCTGTGCCCACTGAAAACTATTGGAGTTTTGCAGTTTACTTCGAAGAGAGACATTTCAGGCAGACATGCCAAACTCGTGGGGAAAAAATGCAGAAATTGGGCTTGTTTTTGGCTTAATTGGCTTGTGAGTTGCTTTTTGGCTAGTAGCTTATTGCTTGTTTGGCTTGTAGCTTGTTGCTTCTTTTTTTTGATTGGCTCCCAGCATATGGGGGTAAGAAGGAGCAAGGGGGTGGGGTGGGAGTCAGGGTTGCACAGCAGGCCCATCACAGTCCCAGACTGCATGCCGGGGGGATCTAGTCACATAGAATGTTGGGGTTTTTAGGGATTGGCTTGTTTTAAAATTGGATTGGCTTAATTTTTCGCTTATTGTGAAAGTTGGGGTGCTTATTTACTACATGAAAGTTGGCAACTGTGATTTCAGACCCCAAGTGACAATTTTAACTCCAGGGTCTCAGAACCCACAACTCCCACTTTCTTTTAGTCTGGAATGCCACTAAAAAGAAGCCATTTACTTAAATCATCTGTAAGACCGGAGAATGTATTTCACATGATCTTACAGAATTGACATGGGAGTGTGTGGTCATAATTAGGTCTTCCAGTCTATTCTAGTTTTTCTGAGCTTTTTCTTTCATTTTCTTGAAATATGAAATTTCCTTGAAGTTCCCAAAAAATAAGATGTGGGTTTTGGGTTTTTTTTTTTTTTTTTTTGCTTTATTCATAACTGCACTCAAAAACAAAACAATGTAAAACTTTAGTGCCTTCAAGTCCACTCAGTCCTACTTCTTGTTCAGCCAATCGCTAAAGGAAACAAGTTAATTTACATTTAGGGGAGATAATGCTACCCACTTTTTAATTATGTCACTCAAAAGTGAGAACAGGCATTTGCATGGCACTGTTGTAGCTGGGGTCACAAGATATGTATGTGCCAGAAGCACTAAAGAGTCACATGCCTCTTCATGCTTTGGCCATCGTTTCAGAGGACATGCCTCCATCCTGATCATGCTCTTCAAAAAAAAAATAATGCGTTAATTAAATTTGTGACTGAACTCCTTCGGGAGAATTGTATGTCTTCTGCTCTATTTTACCTGCATTCTGCCATATATTTCATGTTATAGTAGTCTCGGATGATGACCCTGCACAGGTTGTTCGTTTTAAGAACACTTTCACTGAAAATTTGACAAAATGCAAAGAAGGTACCAATGTGAGATTTCTAAAGATAGCTACAGCACTCAACCCAAGGTTTAAGAATCTGAAGTACCTTCCAAAATCTGAGAGGGATGAGGTGTGGAGCACGCTTTCAGAAGTCTTAAAAGAGCAACATTCTAATGTGGAAGCTACAGAATCTGAACCACCAAAAAATAAAATCAACCTTCTACTGGTGGCAACTGATTCATGATGATGAAAATGAACATGCATCAGTCCGCACTGCTTTGGATTGTTATCAAGCAGAACCCGTCATCAGCATCGACACAAGTCCTCTGGAATGGTGGGCGAAGCATCAAGGGACATACGAATCTTTAGCGCATCTGGCATGTAAATATTTTGCAATGCCAGCTACAACAGTGCCATGTGAACGCCTGTTCTCACTTTCAGGTGACACTGTAAACAAGAACCAGGCAGCATTATCTTCTACAAATGTAAACAAACTTGTTTGAGCGATTGGCTGAACAAGTAGGACTGAGTGGACTTGTAGGCTCTAAAGTTTCACACTGTTTTATTTTTGAATGCAGGATATTTTTTGTACATAATTCTACATTTGTAAATTCAACTTTCATGATAAAGAGATTGCACTACAGTACTTGTATTAGGTGAATTGAAAAATACTATTTCTTTTGTTTTTTACAGTGCAAATATTCATAATCAAAAATATAGTGAGAACTGTACACTTTGTATTATGTTGAAATTGAAATCAATATATTTGAAAATGTAGAAAACATCCAAAATTATTTAAATAAATGGTATTCTATTAACAGCACACTTAATCATAATAAATTTTTTTAATCGCTTGACTGCCCTAATGACTACTAAAACCTTTCTAAACAAGTAGTTGAGGCATATGAACAGATAATCTTATTCTGTAACTGTATTCACACCTTACACACACTATTGTAATTTATTTTTGTACAAAACATCCTTTGTAAGGTATCATCTGGAAACTAATAATTTTCTGGCCAAAAATATCATGTTGAAATGTATGCGTGTCTTCTCTGTGTGCTGCTGCACTGGCTCTGGCCAGATAGCTAGTACAGCAGGCGCCAATCTAACTGCCCAATCAGACCACAAGACTTGGTTTAGTAGCGAAGGCGCCCGGCCAGGTTTATTGTCGACGAAGCACGGTAATAGCACCTGGCAGACTCTACGAGGATACTAGGACATGTATGCTCGTGACAATGGATGCAGCTCAGTCAGTGGTGGTACTTTCCACTGCTCCCTAGTCTGCCCAAAGACATTCCCACTAAGATACATCTTTATACACCAATGCAAACAAATTACATATTGCCCCTGATGTATCAGGGTGCCACACTCTGACGTATTAGGGTGCCACCCATTACCTTGTAGGTATTGTTTGATTGAATCATCTCTATCCATCATACTGTTATCCTGACCTTATCTTTAGAATGGGTCAGTGTTTCTGTTATCGTTGAGGAATGTGCTGGCATTAAGGTGTTCTGGTACCATCTTTCTGGAATGTGTTTGCGTATATATTCTTATGCCTAGCATTACTTAGGAATATGCGTTTCTTCAACATCAGGCCTGTTCTTCCCAGATTCTGTGAGCAGGGCCTGCTTCTTGCTCACAACTTAACTTTGCTTTATATTAGCAAGTTATGACCATTACTTTATCCCAGGCCTCATACCAAGCCTCTGCTACGAGGCCTTATGTTTCAGGCCATCTTCTTACTACATGTAGCAACATTATATGTAAAGTTATAACCCCCCCTTGTATGATATTGTGAGCTCGTGTTCAAACCCTCGCAGTCCTGCCTTGGCAAAAGTTGTTCAACGGGTTTGTCCTACACAACGAAATGTGTGTTTACCCCAATGTACATAGTAGTAGTAAATAGGATCCTTGAAACAGCAAGAGGGGGAAATGGCAGGAGATAAGGCAAATCTGCATTTCAGCATACACAGGGAAGAAGAAAAAGCAAGGAGCCACCTTCACTGCCAGACTCCATGTCACCTTCTTTACTGTTTGAATAAACTTTGCTTTAAGGGGTAATCCTTAGAAGAATCCACTGCAAAGGGTGACTGTACTATAAAAGCGAGGGGCAAAAACACCCCCAACGGATGACTCCCTACCTCTGGCTCTCTTTCATCTAAGAAAGACAAAGTAACCACCCCTTTGACTCTGAGGGGAAACCATGACCAGAGAATACGGTCATCTGTGTTGCTGGGAACCTATGGTAAGGATTTTACCTTGAACCAAGTGTAGCTTGTTAAGTTGTAGCTACTAGAAGGCATTTTGTCTTTATTTCTCTTGTAACCATTTCTGACTTTAATACTTTATACGTGTACTCACTTAAAACCTACCTTGTTAAGATAAAATTAACTTATTTCATTTTTTAACTACTAATTTCATTTTAACAAACTAATTCAGAGCTGTGTTTAAACTGAACTGTTGGATAACTCCAGGAGTCTAGCAAACAGCTAAATTTTGACCCCTTACAGGTGCAAAGGACCTCTAATATCTGAACAGTACAAAAGAGGGCTGGACAGCTCAGAACACATGTTTTGGGGAAAATTTGGGAGTGTATTGGGGTCACCCTGAAAGTAGTAACCAAGGTTGCTGGAAGTCAGAATGTGGCTGGTCTGCTGCTGACAGGCTGCTGTGGTCAGAGTTGCTGGACCAAGTCTATAACTATACGTGGACACTCAGAGCGTGACCTGCATGCTGGCAGGTTGGTTGTGGGTGGCCCAGATTGGTAGCTACAACAGTAAAGCACTGTGAGGCACCTATGGTTGCAGGCCAAGCAGTGATGCGAGCCCTCATAGGTCTGAAATGCATCCCAGAATGTGACACTATCATGCTACATAGGATCTTCTGGGCTGAAGGGTCTCATTTCTAAATATGTAACAAAGTTAAATATTTCTAGTTCTCAAAACAAATGTGGCAATAGCAGTAAACACTCTGCATACAAAAAAAAATTAACTTGTTTGAAGCCCTGATAGCTAAAATAGTCATACTAAAAATACATTAAAATTTAAGAGTGCACACACAACCCTTCATCATCTAGAGGCTTGGCAGCCCCTGTTCCCGATTTATTGAGAGACCTGAAATTAGCTTTATGCCTAGTTATTGTCTGAACAATCACTCATACACTAACAAGTCATACCTGTACTTAGTTCCTTTCGTACAAAGTATCCCAAACTACTTTATACAAAAGAGCCTCAAGTTATCTTTGAAAAATGTTATATTACATTATGAATATTTTTTCCATCAGAGGGAGAGAGACCATATCTTCATAAACAAGAAGTAAACCTGCTAAAATATTTAGCAACACGGAGATCCTTGGATTTTCATTTATAACTGATGACCAATAGAAAACATCTATTGCAGCTTGATCTATAACCACAGAGGAGTTACAATGGAATAGTGTCTTCTCCCCTCCCTCCATGTCTTCCTCCACATTTCAGTTATTTATTTTTGCTTCATATCTCTTGCCTTGGTTTATTCACGCTTTCCTCTATTTCTTCATTTAAAATTTTTTCCTGTTCCTTTTTATAAGCCAAATACAGCATCCTCCTTACTCTTATACCCACATTGTACCATGCTACATCTTCCTTCCATTAGCAATAGTCTTTCATTTCTCACCTCTCTCCATAGCCTGTGATCTTCCAGCCATCCTATTGCTCTTCTCCTAGATGTACTATTGTGGAACACAAAACAGTGCAGCAAAGCACAGAGCATGCTGATGCCACTGTAACGCCAAGAAAACAGCTGGGCTAACATCTTTGTGTTGGGTCCTGCAGCTTGGCTGGATCTTTTTGCTCTATCTTGTACTAACAGACTTTTCACAATGGTTGGCTTCAACAGTGGTAATGCCAACTGGAGTCACACCTACATAATATGGCACCTTGTAATTACTAAGAGAGATGCAGTATTCTGAACTGTTACTCAAGTTTAACTACAATGGTGTGGTCTTGTACTCTGCTGATTGTAGAAAATAAGTCCCATTAATTAAATTATTATTTTCATAACATTTTCCATAAGGCTAACTACTGCACAAGTTCAAAAGAGAAGTTGCCTTTCAAACAGATCCATCAAACTTTTGAAAATGATTTTAAGGCCTTCATGTCCTTTAGAACTTTATTCCAAATTCTTTGTCAGGATTATGGCCAAAAAGTTAAAATTTGAAAACAAGAGGAATTAAAGGGTTTTCACTGCTCTGGTTTTACCTTTTTTTAAAAAATCGTATCCAAGATGTCAATTTTAAACCCTATGTAATCTGAAATGGCCAAGTTATCGAACCACCTTTATAATGTAGAAACGATTTTATCTTTAACATCAGCAGTATTATTGGTGCTGCTGTAGTATGGGGAAGAGGAAGGATATCATCTAAAATGGAACTCTGAGGTGGTGGTGTTAAGCTGAAAGGTCACCACCAGTCAGTCTCTCTATAGCCGTTAATGAATGAGAATGGTTAGAAGCACCATTAATAAGTTGTATTTGAAGCATTGTAGAGTCCCACAGATAGAGCAGCTTTATAGTAAGCACTCCCCATTTCTTCACCAGAACTTCCACACATATCTCAGGCTGAAGATAACAGAATAGGTGTTCAGCACACCTTTGTATTGTGGCACATGCAGCATCTGCTCTAGCATCTTTTCATCTTGCATGTCTGATCTCTTCAAGGGCAGTTATTGAGGTGGGAAGGGAGAGAGAACAGATGTATAGGTTTCTAGACTTCATACAGATTAACAATATGCCTAACATTTCACATTTGAAATGTTAAAGTCAATTTATTAATTACGATGAAAGTCATCAGAAGAGTATTCTCCTGAAATTAAAAGAGTTTGGTTTTTTTCCTTCAAAAATGAAAACCAATACATGCTTGGTAGAGCCACAGATGCTGTGGCTTTCCTGACTGCCTCTTTCTCCCTACATGTGTCCACGCATACTAATGACACAGCCAGTTCAGCAAATTCAGTCTAGTCGCTATCTAAATCAACAGGGTTGTAATCAGGGTCATCCTCTTCATCGTCCAACTCCAAGTCATCCATTTCCTGGAACAAGGATTCATCCACTTCCACACTGTTTCCAGCTGTAAGGGTGGGGGGGAGAAAACAAAATGGTGTTTTATTATGGATTTTTATGGAAACAAGAAAAAGAAAATAAGGGTTTTTTCCTTCATTCTTCAAACAGAAAAGAAATACACGTTGCTCTGCTACTTCTTCATCAGCTAGCTCAGTAGTTTTCAAACTGCGGTCCGTGGACCCTGGGGGGCCCGCAGACTGTGTCTAAGATTTCCAAAGGGGTCCGCACTTCTATTTGAAATTTGTTAGGGGTCTGCAAATGAAAAAAGGTTGAAACCCTCTGAGCTAGCTGAAAAGATCAGATTGTCTAAGAACCTTTGTGTCCTCTGCTTCACCACAGAGAACAATTCCCAGGTACCAGCTATTTAAAGTTATTCCATGTTGCTGGTCCAAATTTAATGAACTTTACTGTTTGATTCATGCATGTTTACTTGAACAGAATGGGGATAGGCGGAAGAACCACCACCCCCTAGTTTTTTATTAACTAGAATAATGACGCTTTCCCCATCTCAGTGCTTAACAGAGCTGATTGTGACATAGGTAAAATATCCACAGCCCATTGATGAACTGATGTTACCACTGCTAGTTCCAAGAGATGGCAATAGTTCTAAATTATCCAATTCATTCTAAGATAAGTGCATCAATTCCTGAAAGCTGCAAGGTCTTTATTGCCCCAATCTTGCAAACACAAGTGTAAGTAAATAAATAAATAAAATCAATGGGATGACGTGTATGAAGTTACTCTATGCTTAAGTGCAAAATATGGGCCTATGGGAATATTAGAAACACAACACCGCAAACACTACATCTAACATAACGCCACACGTCGCTTTCAGGACAGCAACTACTGGAATGTTATTTGAGAACATTTGATCTACAGCAGCTTAGAAGAATGCTGGTTAGACCAACATAAGATCTCTCCATATGCCTCAAGCCTCCCTCTTCTCAGTACATCAAGCAACAGTCTAAATTTTTCCGAACGAATTTAGCTCACGAAGCAGTATCAGTTACTTTATACAGAGGGAAAAATTGCAAAGCTGTATGAGATTTACAAGGAAGCAACAAAACCTGACAAACTTTTTTCTTTAAAGCCAACCACCCTTTTTCATACATCGATCCCTTGTTATTTGTTACGCACATGAAAAATAAAATTATATTTTAAGGAACTGCTAAGGCTCGACTTATGGAAAAAATATATTCAAGAGTTCTACATTTAAATCAGTTATGATGTCTAATGGGAAAAGGCGAGCAGATAAAATTCAAACACTTGTACTTACACACACACACACACACACACACAAAACCCCTGTTTCAAAGTTTCAATGGTGGTAATAGCAAGTCGTAGGGCTTGTCTACACTACAGGTTATGTTGGTATAACTTATGTCGCTCAGGGTTTGAATAAGCCACTCCCCCGAGCAACGTTAAGTTACACTGACCCAAGTGCCAACGTGGACACAGCTACCACCTCTCACAGAGGTTGTTTTATTATTCTGAAAGAAGAGCTCTCTCGGCATAGAACATCTTCACCAGACCCGCTACTGCGACCCAGCCTATGCAGCTGCACCACTTTAGCGCTTCTAGTGTAGACTAGTCCATAGAGATACTGGAAGTGCAGCTTTGTACATTTTCATATTTCCTTCTGACAGCTACGTAAATGACTGATAAAACCTCCAGTATGTCACAGCTGGGTCTGCATGGGACAATGGTGACATCTACTGGCCACTTAAAACAATCCCAAGCTTATACTTTTCACCTGTGCATATTTCATAGGAGGCCTCTGTTTTCAATTAAAAGGTAATAATATAGAAAAGGTTTGAGATTTATCCATCCCCTTCCCATTGTGTATTAATGTCAGAGTTACAATATGGCATTCTACTAAAATGGAGTTATTTAAAACTAAACCGCAGTTTCTTACTCATTCTCATGCTGTCATGCACACCTCAGTTGTGCCCAGGGTAGAGGACACCAGAGCAACATCCTCATTTAGGGCCAGATCCTGTTCTTACTGAAGTCAGTTGGCGTTTTGTCACTGACAGGAGCAGGACCAGATGCACACTGAATTAGGGCCACTATATGGTTTAAAAGTTAATGCTTTAAAGTAAAGGTCATTTACATGAAAAACAAAACTTGGTGACGACTCGAATGCCTTTAAACAAAATGTGCATGGGGTCTATTCTTCTGCTATAAAGTTGCTGACATCATCATCAACGTGGCAGGACCTGCATAAAAACACACTCCCCAATTTGTATTCAGAGTTTTACCGGCCAATATCAGTGACAAAAAAAGTGTGTACTGTTTTTTACTTCTTATAGACCTAAAGAGTCAAGAAAGCTAAGAGACAGCTGAATTCTATTGCTTCTTGTGCATCAACTGAGTTAATAAGGCCTTAACCACGTGGGAAAATTATATTGGTTTAACTTAAAACTGGTTTAGAAGAATATATATTTTGCTAATGCTCTCAGTGTTTTGGGTTTGTTTTTTTAAAAAACACTACTTCACAATATTTCTACTAAAGAAGTTCTCCCCATATTAAACAAACATTTAAGACAACTTTTAACCACAACTAAGGCTAGGATTTAGTCACGGAGGTGACGACAGTCACAGATTCAGTGACTTTACCGGACCTCTGTGACTTCTATGCTGTCAGAGGCAGGACTGTGCGCCCCTGCCTTTCAACTGGGGCTGACAGGAATCAGAACCCTGCTGCCCCAGTTCCATGGCTTCCGCCGTGGCCACACGCCCCAGCCCTGTGGCATCCCAGGCTTGGCAGGGGCTGCAGCCGGTGCCACACGCCCCAGCCTGGTGGCTGCTGTAGGGCCATGCTCCCCCCTCCCCCCGCCTCCACTGTGACCGGGACTTGGAAGTAGCTGCATTCAGGGCCACACACCCTATCCTGCAGCTGCGGCCAGCTCCAGAGCAGGTGCTGTGTCCCCCACCCATGGCTGCGACCCCACTGCAGCCGCTGGGACTCCATTCCTCCCCTCTACCTACCTCTGCCCTCCCAGTTATTTTTAGTAAAGTCACGGACAGGTCATGGGTTCCATGAATTTCTGTTTATTGCCCGTGACCTGCCCGTGACTTTTACTAAAAATAATTGCGACAAAATCTTAGCCTTAACCATAACTAAGCTACACAATTTGAAGTTTAGTCAGATTTCTAATCAAATCTTTCAATAGTGCAAATAACAGGGGAAAAAACAGAAGTTTACCTTCTTCTAAGAACTGAATGTCAGACGTGTCAAGATTATGATCGGTTTCAAATAGTTGTTTTCCTAAAAGGAATAATAAATATTAAAATTAGCGATCACTTGGAATGTAGTTACTAAAATCATGTAACATGAAATTTTGTAAGAGTATTTTAGAATTTTGATATTTAAATAACATCAAAGTAATATTTGATAATTTATGTTCCCTTGGCATTGTGTTCAGATTATACTTGGACCAGTTACTTCTTTGCCTATCTTGTTTATTAAATTTTAAGCTTTCTGGGCAGGTGTTGTCCATCTCTCTGGGATTCCTTCCCTTACAGGTGAGACAGGCCCTGCAAAAGAGCTCCATGCAAGAATTAATGCAGCATCAGGTGAAACCAATGCTGAGATAAGGGATACACCACCACTGTCTCCTCCTGCAGCCTGGAGGCCACACACAATGCTCCTGACGTGTCAAGGAAGAAAGAATATGGTGCTGTGGATCCATCACATCTATGCACAACAGGTCAGATTGTTGTCTCCATGCACTGACTTAGGCCAATCAGGCCCATGTTTGTTGCCTTCAGCATGTATTTGATTCCCCTTCCTACCATGTGTCCATGTAAAGTAAAATGGAACCTTTTATAAAAATGGACATGAATCTTTCCATGCCCACATTACCTATCTTCTGAGAATTTAATGGAATTCATTTTATACTGATTCTACGATCTACTCAAAAACCATTTAAATATGCCTAATGTTCATATTAAATTGCTTAAGACATCTATATTTGTATTGCTACTACACATGGCTTCTGAAAACATGTCAGATTTAGCAAAATCCTTTCAAACATACATTTCCATGAATTTAGCCTAATAAATAAAAAAAACAAAACAAAACAAAACAAAAAAAACACATATCCCCACAAGTTACATGAGGAGAAGCTCTGCGTGGCTCGAAAACTTGTCTCTCTCACCAGCCGATGTTGGTCAAGTAAAAGATATTACCTCACCCATCCTGTCTCTCGAATATCCTGGGACTGACATGGCTACAACTACACTGCAAAAAACTCTTTGACACTGCAGGGGCCAAATCCAGAGGTTCTTATTCAGCCAAACTCCCATCCAATACCTCAGGATCTGAAGCCACATCTCTGATATCTATCTATTCCACACACGCTACACCATTAGTATTTGCTTTGTTGGCACAACCCTGGTTCGCTTCATGCACAAGCAAATTGGCTTAAACACAATGAAAATTATGCATTTCAGCTATGCGGGAGGCCAGCCAGCAGAAAGTCTATATATGGTCTTCACCCTTTCTGTGCCACGGAGCCAAGCTCTGCAGCATTGCCCTGATTTTAAACATGGAGGGGATACTTTCAGTGGGCCAGCATGGTCCTAAAAAGAGAAGATATGGATCTACGAGGCTGTAATCCCATTGGAGGGAAGGGGTCCAATGACAGGCCATAATCACTACTCCTCTCCAGAGGTAATTGCTGCAGCCACAACCAACCTGTGCAGTTGTCTGGGGGGTGAAGATTTCCTCCTCCATAGACAGTTCCTACAGGTAACTCAGGCTTTGCCCATTTGATATCAATTTTGCCCCCCTTATGGCATATGGGCAGACTAAACCAAATTATACGGACAGTAAGAATATCGCACCACCACCAAACCCTGCTTCTCAACCTCTCAGAGCACAAGAGATTGTGTCTTCTTTATATTGGTTACCTGTCTCATGCATTAACAAATATATCACCTATTTTGTAGTAATGAACCAGAAACAATACCAACATCTACATTCAGCTGAATAGTTTAATGTGGAGCTGGCAATCTGTATGTTCCAGTTCAATACAGACTATCCTACCGTAGCACTCTCCATTTTCCTCCCCTTTCCAATTTTCCTCACCATTCCTTGATGCTGTGAATGGGTTTCATGTGAGAAATGGAAACATTTAGGACTCACACTTGCTCCAACATAAATGCTCAAGCCTCCTTTCTAAGGCACAACAGTAAGACGCTAACGCTCAATTTACAAGATAAATCTTCCCTGTTAACAATCAGACATTGACTGGCGTCTGACAAATCTTTTAGTATAAAAATTAAAATTCTTGGACATAGTTTCATTATCTGACACACTGGTCTGATAAGTTGGCAAACTTGGAGACAATTGTAAAGTCATACCACTTAATTTATTTTTGCCTGATTGCTCTTCTTCTTTCATCTTTTTTCTTTTAATTTCTAGGAGCTCTGCATCAAACTTTGCTTTCCAGCTTAGGAAATTCTCGATTGTAACAGGAGTGCCATGGAAACATAGCTGCAAAAGAAAAAAAATTAAGAGCTCAGTGGCAAAGCAAAGAGTAAAGATTAATATTCTCTTTATGGTTGAAATTATTGTATACCAAGAAGCAGTAACTACTAGACACCAATTTTAACTAGGTTTCTTACAGCAAATTAATCACACTACAGTAAGACCAAGTGAAAAGTGTGACATTCTTGTTTCTTTTTACATGTGGCTTGCAAATTTATTCACAGAAAACTACTGTAGAAAATCCCTGTTTTGATTTGGATCTATAATGTAATACCAATAAGATAAAGCAGCATATGCACAGGTGGGTAGTGCACCTTATTATTGGTTTAGGTCAAGTCACAATGAACAAGGGGCTGGTACGTGAGTGGTAAGGATGGACAGAAATGCTTTGTATATGAATATTTGCTATTAAAATTCCTAAAACCACAGAACAAGTTTATATTTGATATCTGTACCAGAGAGGGGGGTGAAGTATGCGACCAGCAAGACTCCTCCTCTGTCATGGAGGGAGAGGAGAATAATTGTTCCTTCCACCACCACCCTCATGTGGAAACTACATAGTGACCCTGCTGTGCAATCACATTCCTCCATACTATGGGGCTTCCAGAGTGCTTTGTGCTTGTAAAAGCCCACAGCCAAACCTCATAATGTGGGATTTCAGAAATGCAGTGCATTCTGAGATGTAAATACCAGAGAAACACCAAAGAGCATGAGTGTGTGAACAGACCTATAGTGACGGGATCCCAACTGAAGGGATATTGAGTCCTACAGCCCTCTAGCTGCTACCGAAAAAAGTGAAAACTCAGTGGTGGAATTTCTTCTAACGCATCTTGAGAATGGAAAGAGCTACTTAGTGGTGGCAAAGAAATACCAGGCTACAGTGAATAGGCTACTGGATCTGGCTGACACTAGAGGTTGAGCCATCCAACTTCCTTTCCATCAAGTCAATCGACCGAGACAGAGGAATGGAGTTATCCCCCTTCTTGGTGGCATTCATGATATAAAGGAGGGAGAGGAGGCATCAGAAAACTGTACAGGCTGTTCAAACCTTCAACAGCCGGCCACAGTGCCCCAGGGACTGTTCAACATCTGAGAACAGTATGAGAGTAATGCAATACACTCTAGCCCCTTCTGCTCCTTATCCCTTCCTTCCACTTAAAATGAAAGCCACACGGAGGATAGCATAGAGCTGGTTAACGCCAGCTCTGCACTAAGTGGGCACTCTCTCATTTCAAGGAAGAATATTTGGCTAGAGGAATAATGTCAGTGTCCACTCTCTGTGCTATTTGGGGGTCCAAAGGGAGTGGAGTGGTCAGAGGACATACCCCAAGCTTTTAAAGCAGTGCCAGAAGCTATTATGCATTCAGTAAATACCAGAAAGGTTCAACCTGGAAAGTGCAATATTTATGATTTATTAAATGAATGAAGTTGTGCTCAATGTGTGGCTACATCTGAACTTTTAAATATTGTTTTTGGTTCTGCTAGTTGTGTGTGTCTGGGACAATTCTACTGCTAGCCAATCCTACAGCAACTACAGCAACTTTAGGAAGGAAAACCAGAAAATTGTTAAGTTGAAAATGGAATACTTCACCCACCTTTTCTGCCTCCTCTGCTTCTCTTTCCTTCTGTTTCTTTTCCTCCTCTCGTCTTGTTTTTATTTGATCCACTATTTCATTTAATTTCTCTTGTACAGCTGACATTAGAGTGAAGATCATTACCATCCCCAAGTTCTCTTCTGCCTGCAACATAAAAGGCGGCACCCTCAGGCAATTCACTAGGCAAACTCATTGTGGACAGAGAGGTTACACCTTCCGCCTGTCTGGAAAGTGTTTATGCTTAGCCCTGTAGGAATGCAAGTTTCACTGCTGAATTGCCTTGCACCAGTTTTGGAAATTGAGTCAAATTTATTTAATTGGGTTTAAGCCACTTAAAATGATCCCAGGTGAAAGAGGAGGGAAGAGCAGCAAAACATCAGCACTGTTCTCTCAGGTCACTATTAGGAATGTAAATAGGGTTTAAAAATAGTAACCGTTAAACCTATTAAAATTCTATTGTTTAAACGATTAACCGTTAAGGAGTTCACATAGGCGGGGAACTAAGAGTGCAGGGGGTGCTGCAGCACTCCCACGTTTTACGTGGGATCCCCCTGTCAGGACCCTGGACCAGCAGCAGGACCCTGGGTGCGGGGCCGGTAGCGGAGTTTAATCATTAACTGAAACCGTTAAGACGGATGCTTACTGGTTAACCGGTTAAAGGTGATACAGAGTGCTGCTAATTAACCAAAAAAAACTGAAAATGTTTGTTAAATTAAATAATTTTAAAGCAAGTGGGGACGGAACTCCCTAGTGATGAATTCCTAGAGTCATTCTGGGTATGTCTACACTGCAGTTCAAAGCAAGCCTTCCAGCCCAGAAGACTGACTTGTGCTAACGGAGCTTTAGCCAGCACAGTAAAGATAGTGAAGTGGACACTAGCTCTGGAGGAGACTCAGGTTAGTAGCTCGAGCTCAGACCCAGGGGGTTGGGTGGGCTTGAGAGCCCAAGCTGTAACTTCCTTACTGTTATTTTTAGCAGGCTCACTCTCAGCTGCAGGGTAGACACTCACAGGTGCTTACTAATTACCCGCACAAGTCAATACGGTAGGTAAGGCCTCATCTCAGCACCGTGTCCCCAGTCCTCACTGCTGTTACCAGTCCTACGAGAAGCATGCATGCTACGATCAGTCAGCTAGCTCACAGTTAGTAGCAAGAACTTGTCTTGATTTTAGTTTCTTTCTTAAGTGCCTTAATACTTCCTTATACTCTAGTTGTCCAAAGACCTAGTGAGTTTTCCTTTATTTTGGAAGTCTTAATATCAGGCAACTTACACAAAACTGTTAAATACAATCAAAGGCATCTGTGCTAAGCAAAAGTTGTGGTGCAAGAGAGGTGTTAAACAATTTATTTAGAGTTTTGTTGTTGTGTTTGTGAACCCTAACATAGGAGCCAAGTTAACCCTACTTTGTCATCCTCAGAGTTTAAGGCCAGAAGGAACCACCAGATCATTTTGTTTGATCTCCTGGACGTCACAGGCCACGAACACCCACACACTAAACCCAACAACCAAAATTAGACCAAAGAATTACAGCCCACAGTAGACTAAACTATTATGTGCCACTGGCAGAGAATAGGAGGGACCAGTGCTCGAGACCTCTGCAATGGCAGGGTATTCATTAAAATATACCCAGATGATCCTAGCAAGCTACCTGCACCTATGACGCAAAGGAAGGCAAATAACTCCAATGTCACTGCCCATCTGACTTGGGGGGAAATTCTTTCCCACCCCCACATATGGTGATCAGTTAGACCCCGAGTATGTGAGCAAGAACCAGCCAGCCAGACACCTGAGAGAAAGAATGCTTGATGCCACCTCCGAGCACCAGCCCACCCCATCCAATGTCCCATCTCCAGTCGTGGCCGTCTCTGATGCCTCAGAGAAAACGAAAACGAAAAAAATGGGGTGGGGTGGGAAGATATGGGAATCCCTTCCTGATCCCAGCAAGTGACTGGCCAAAGCCCTTGAGCATGAGATTTTAGGCATATCAGACAAGAACCAAAAAGGATTCCCAGGGCTGCAGCTGCCAAGCCCTACCTCCCCACCATCACAAACAACTCTCTCAAACAATCCTATTTGTAAATTTGTCCAGCTCTCTCTTAAAACTAAGTTGTTTGCCCCACATCTCCTATTGGGAGGCTGTTCCAGAACCTCATTTCTCTGCCAGTTAGAAACCTTCTAATTACCAGCCTGAATTTGTTGATGGCCAGTTAATACCAATTTGTTCTTGTGCTAACATACGCTAAAGGACTAAATAGCTCTTCATCCTCCCTGGTGTTTACCCCTTTATGTATTTATAGGGAGCAATCAGATCCCATTGCAGACTTCATTTTCTTAGGGTTTGTCTATACTAGAAACATAAGTCGATCCATCTTAGGTCAACTTTACCCCAGAAATTACTGTGGTGGTGCATGCCCACACTACCCTCCTTGGGTTGGTGGTGTGCGTCCTCACCAGGAGTGCTTCCACAAAGAGGGGCAGTGTGGGGAGCTGAAAACCCGGTTTCTTAGCTCTGCTGGCAGCTCCCTGCCCCTAGCAGACTGCTCCAGCCCCTCTTAGGGGCAAGAAGCCACTTGGAGCTTCTCGCCCCTAGGGAGTGGGGTCCAGCTGCCCCAATTTCTTGCCCTCCCCTGAAGCCTGGAACCAGGCAGTCTTGTCAATATCACAGCTCAAGAAGCCTAGTAGCTCTTCTTTGTACCTTGTTTAACATGGCCATTTCTGAAGCTTGATCGTGCATCTTTATGTGGCTGAAATATTATTCTTACATAGCATTTAAAAAAATCATCATCATGTTTTGTTTTAAATATACACTACGTAACTTTTTATAATGGTCAAAAAGCAAAGTCTTAGGGTTTGGAAAATTAAACTCAAGTTAATGTCAGAGTCACTCCCCACAGCAGAATGCACAAACCAATTCATAAGACATATGCTCTTCTAATGGCTGGTCTTCACTACATGGGGGGGTCGATTTAAGATACGTAAATTCAGCTACGCGAATAGCTGAATTCGACGTATCGGAGCCGACTTACCCCGCTGTGAGGACGGCGGCAAAATCGACCTCCCGCGGCTCCCTGTCGATGGCGCTTACTCCTACCTTCGCCGGTGGAGTAAGCGCGTCGATTCGGGGATCGATTGTCGCGTCCCGACAAGACGCGATAATTCGATCCCCAAGAGATCGATTTCTACCTGCCGATTCAGTGTAGACCTAGCCTAAGTTAGCATCAGAATTTACTGTCCCTAATTCACCTCTCAAACCAATGATTTATGATTTAGAAGAGTCAATATATTCTTAATTTGCCTTACCTGTTGTTCTAGAAGGCTTAATATGTCTGTGACATCATTATCTTCAAGGTTCTCCTGGGAGAATATTTCATAAAGTGGAGTTTCATCTGGATATTTTTCTCCATAGGTAAATTTAAGGGTTGCCTGGACAGCTACGGTACAAAAGGCAATCTTAGTGTGACAGCCTCAAACTTCATAAATATTAACTTTTAATGCTTAGGTTTATATTAGAATAACAATCCTGTTTTGTTTAACAATCCACAACAGGTTTTTAAATAAAAACAGTATTTTAAAAATGGAACTATCACCTTACATACATGCTGTAATTACAACAGTTGGTTTGAATATAATATACAAATCTCAACTCATCATTAACCCTCAGATGTGCTATAAAAGTTACCCATTACACATGAGATAATTCTTAGCACTTACTAGCTGTTTACATGTGCAATTCACATTAGAAATAGTAATTAGTCGATGTAATACTCCTCTGAGGTACTGCAGATCAGCAAGCAATATCCCCTTTTAAAGAATAAAGTAAGGCAGAGATGTTGGCGTCACTAGGCATAGCTACCAGATAACTCGGGGGGGGGGGGGGGGGGGGGGCCATAAGTACCGATGAAACCCCCCTGCTCTGGGTCTAAGTGAGCCACAGTAACTCCATCTTGTGAACTTTAACCAGCCTCCATGCTAACAACCTAAATGCTGAAGCAGAATATGTAACGGTCAGCTTTTTTTTAGCAGACAGCTGCAGTTTCGCTCGCAGAAGCAGTAGTGATAATGAGGCGGAAAGGGAGAGGGAGAGGCCTACTATGTAGAGCTTGCAAGGCCAAAGATAAATATGCGGACGAGAACTTTTCCAACACGCCACAATGTAATGCCTGCTGTAACTGCTGTCGGGAAGGGAAGGGTAGGGGGAGAACAGAACAAAGGCTTGCACACAAACAGCTTGGAATATAAAATGGAAAACTTGCTTGTATTTGCTGCACTTGATTTGAGACATGCTGGTCTCCTAGTGCCTATTCAGAGCTCTTGAATAAATTTGGTTTGCTTCTCCACCCTAGTGTGTCTACTGGTGCGACGCACACAGGGCAACGAACTCTGTTGCCCCCTCGGGCCCTCTGGGCCGGCAACAGAGAGATTAAGTGACTTGTCCAGGGCTATAAAGTGGGTCAGCAGCAAATCCAAGATTAGAATTCAGCAGTTCCTTGCTCTCAGTTCTGTGCCAATCTAGCACACCATGCCACCAAAAAAGATTTCTTACTCCGAACCATTATATAGCCTATTTGTACCACAATATTTGGTATGTAAATACCCTAGTCAGCATTCGTACAGTGACCAGAGACTCTGTACTCAGCAGCTAGTTTGTGATACGAAGACATACTGAACTATTATTGTGACTGACTGACAGAGCTTCCTGCAGATCTGAATTGCTATACACTTCAAATCTACATTTTACATAGACTGGCATGTTTACTGAGTAAGGATCTGCTCTTACTGACTTCAACAGAAGCAGGATCACACCCAGCCAACAAACAACTACTAGTGACAGGTTTCAGAGCAGTAGTTGTGTTAGTCTGTATCAGCAAAAGAACGAGGAGTTCTTGTGGCACCTTAGTGACTAACAAATTTTGCCTCTGTATTTTCCACTCCATGCATCTGATGAAGTGGGTTTTAGCCCACGAAAGCTTATGCCCAAATAAATTCATTAGTCTCTAAGTTGCCACAAGGACTCCTCGTTGTTTTTACATTTCTAGTGGTAACAGTAAGCTATACTTTAAACATCACAAGGAATTGTTCTGATTGAGCAAGTCACAATCTACTGATCAGAACATATTAACAGTGGATTAAGAGTTCTTAAGTAACAGATCTAGGAAAACATAATTGTTAACTATTCTGAAACACCAGCTACTGCTGTAGCCCTACCCGATAGTCAGAGCCCATTTACAAGAGGACAACCAGATTTCCCACAGCAGGTTATTTCACATTATATCTATTAGAGATAACCCAAAGGATACAGATTTTTGGGATAATATTTTAAAACAATCAGGCCTTATAAATTTCAAAAGTTAAAAAGAAAAGTTTTCCCCATGACCAACTTACTTTCATCATTTTCTCCTGCTTCCGATGTCACTGTGATAGTGAAACTTGTTGGGTTTTCTGATAATACTGTTAAAAAAAAGTAAAGAAACAGTAAATAAATGAGAGATTTTTGAAGTCAGACACCTTTTCTTCACTAGCATATTGGTGCTACCTTGTTCCTATTATTTCATTAAACTGGAACATCTTTAGGTCTCTAAGAAGCCTCCAATACATTAATTTTTTTTCTCAAGATTAAGAATTTTCTCTTCTTGATGATGCAATGTCTGCTTTGTTCTTCTGCTATTACAGAGTGTACATGTAGTACCAATCTCACACAAAATATTTGTCCACCAAAAGGATATAGATACAGTGCAAATCTAATTTTGATTAAGTTTTTCCTCTGTGAGGATATAGGAGAACAAATCATTAGAGTAAAAGAAGGTTAATATGCCTGATTATGAATTAATTATATGCATACTGAATACCAGGTGCTTTCTGGGTCTAAATGCATTCACTACCTATTCATTACCAGTCTCACTGATGAGCAGAAGAACCACAAAGGGTGCATTTCTATCTTACAGGAAGAATATGTAGCAACTCTACAAAATAGAAATCAGCTCCTATTGATATTTTTAAAAAGCCACCAGAAAAGTCCGAAGTACTTTTCAGAGCAAACAGAAATGCTTGGATCCTGCCTCAAAGGATCAGCAATTTAACTTTGGAAGTGATATGACAGGTGAAGGAAATTCACTGCTGACATGAACAATTTAGAGATAAAATTTAAATTAACCTAAGACCACAAAACAAAGTCCTAACCACCAATTACACACTTTATGACAGGGATTCTTAAACTGGGGGTTGGGACCCCCTCAATGGGTTATGAGGTTATTACATGGGGCACCACATGGGGGGTCTCTGACAACTGTGCATAATCTGGGAAGAAGGATGGGCACATGAGACCCACAATTTCGCAGATTAGTGGCTCCAGTTCATTGTACAATTTTTTCAGAGAGGCTGTAGCACATTGCCTGGAGTAATGGCCACGGGGGACTCTATTACAGCCCATGTTCTGGATCTTCACTGGGAAGATAGAGTGAATTTCACCTGATTATTCAGGAGTGTAAGCAAGTGAAAAAAATTTCACCAAGAAGTCTTAAAATCTGACCTAAACCCTGTTGTTGCTGTTGCTGCAAACTGCAATATACTTTTTTCTGGGCTTGAGGAAATCCTCGCAGTGAGAGTTGGCTCAGCTCAAATGGCATTTTACAGCTTTAATCTATGACTTCATTATGTTCAATGATTCTGCATCTTGAATCACTGGTAACAAATTCATATACCTTTGGCTTAACAAGCTAAAATCATTTCAACACAGATTTTAAAAGGCTGAAATAAGCAACAAGACAATTAAATAAGAATCTGAAAAAAGAAAGAACCCCAGCACTTGCACATTTAATTAAGTATAGAATAAGAAGAGTTCAGTTTTACTGCCACTTCCTTTACCCCACAGGTCTTTACAAAGCAATAAGCAAAACTGAATTATTTTGGGGAAGCTCTGTGTCTTGTGTTTTACAGGGGGGCAGATTAGATGATCACAACGCTCCATTTTGGCCTGTGAAACTATGAAAAAAGCCAGGTAATGGTAATGCAACAAGTAGGGTGGCAAAGTGAGCATCTGCTACCTGGTCAGCAATGCCACATGCCTGGCGAGGATCAGAAACGAGAAAGGAAAGCTGAGCAGGGCATCAAGTTAACTCATTTTTGTCTTTAATTTCCACCCAAGTGTCCACAAGAGCCCTGCTTGTAAAGGCTCGCCCAAAGGTGCTCGCCCTAGATCTTCGCCCGTGTCCTGCTGGAACAGGGTGAGCTAGGAGTGCTGTGGCCTAGCAGCAACAAGGGGTGTTACAGAAACCAGACTGACACACGACGCGAAAAGCAACTCAAGGTCAGGAAGCTACGGAGGGGCTGGGAGCCCGGGGCTAGTGAGAACTAACCCAGCGCAAGCCAGGTGCTCTGCTCAGCGGGGCAGGTGGCAGAGGAGCCAGCCCGGGCCTACTGCCCCCTACCCCGGGGGAAGCCTAGGGTAACTCCAGAGGACTCCTGCGAGGCTTGTGCCGTGTAACCGGCGTATTTAAAGAGGACCAGGGCCCCCCGCACCCGTTGGACCCTGTTTGCACCGGCCCGGGTGGGAGAGGGGGGAGCCGCTGCTAGGTGCGTGGCTGCTGCCCCCTGCGCTGCGACCCAAAGCGCAGCTCCGCCACCCCCAGCCCGCGGCTCCCTACCCGGGCACGCAGCCGGGAGGCGCTCGGGGAGCTGCGCGCTGTGCAGACAGGGGGCCCCAGGTCCACCCCGACCCCGCTACAGGGAAGCTTGCGCCAGCCGCCACCTCGCCGGGCCGGGCCGGGTTCCCCCCGGCGCGGCGCCGCGGCTGACCCGTGAACGAGTCCGGGTAGATGGACTCCAGCGCCTCCCGCTCGTTGCGCTGCTCCTCGCTGTAATCGGTCATGGTCCCGCGCCGCCGGCCATGGAACGCTCCGCCACGGCCCAGCCACCCGGGCGGCCCGCGCAGGCGCACTCTGCTCCGCGCGGCGGCGGCGGCTGCCGGGGCGGCTCCCCAGGCAAGGGGGAGGAGTTGAAGCCGTGACATAGTCACAGCTCTGTTCTCGACCGGGCAGGTCTAAGCTGCCCTAGGCAGGCAGCCGCTCCACTCCACCCTTTGCGGTTTGTCTACACGTGGAGTGACTCCGGATTAGCTATAACAGGTGCCCCGCGTGGACGCTCGCTCCGGTTAATCTTAATCCATTTTTAAATGGGAAGCTACTCGGGAAGAGCTATTGCTGATTCACTCTGTGCGTGCACATAGTGAAGAATAAGAGTGTTTTACCTTGAAGGACTTTAAACCAGTGTCAACTAGCGAGGCTAGTCATCCTTTTTGGAGCTGGGCGTCAGTCCTCTTTTGGGGTGCTTTGTCCCCCCGACCTGGACAAAATCTGATATGCTTCGTCCAACGCCAGACAAAACTTGGACAAAATCTGAGATAGTTTTGTCTGGCACTGGACAGTGTGACTTCCGCTGTGACTTCAGAAACACCATGCAGGCAAAATCACGTCAGTGGGGTCCGGGGGTGATGTGCCCTTAAAGAGGGCCACACACCCGGAGTGTGTGCAAGCTCAGCCAGCAGGGGCGGCCCCAGGCCTTTTCTGGAAGTATCAGATCATGCGTTATGCAGGGAATGTCGGAGTGGCCCTACCCATAAACTAATTCAGAATAAGGCATTTTTGTTCTGGAATACAAGTATCTAGCAAGGCGTTAATCCAGAGTAGTAGCCTGCCTAAAACTCACACCCTCCCTTAATCCACATTAATCTTCAAGTCTAGACTAATTTTGGTTGTTTCTCTATCATTGACAGCCCCCTCCCGCTTTGCAGTTCTACCTTTCCCTGCCCCGCCCTGGGGACGCAACCAGCTTTGCTTTTGCTGGGCATCACTCCGCAGTTATGTCTGAGGCTGTCACATGTCGGGGCAGGGCTGCAGGCTACGCCGTGGGTCACGTGATGCAGGAGTGTCCTCATTTCCGCCTCTGCCGTCAGGGTAGCCTGGCCGCGGAGGGCGGGGGAATGGGAGTGACTCAGTGTGGCAATGCGCGGGGCGGGGACGAGCCTTGGCCTCCAGCCGGTGCTTGCTAAGATCTGCAGCAGGGGCAGGATCAGGGCTTTGCAGGGGCGTCACCGTCAGTGCTGCAAAATTCAGATATTCTGGCTCCTAATCTCCTACAATTGCAGAGGCCAAGCTGGGGAATGGGCCCGGCGCTGCAGTGTCACTGGCCTGCTCAGAAGGAGGCAGTTACTCTGTTAGCACAGAGGGTGTCATGAGGGGAGCTGGCAGAGGCAAGGAGTCTCTCTTGCAGAATTCAACGCTGGATGGCTGAATTTTCAATAAAAATCTTCATTCCCCCCATACTGTAATGAAGTCTCACCAACCCACTTACTTAGATCATCTTTAAGCACTTTGCCTCAGGTTAACCACCTGTTCAATTAACATAATACTTGACTTCAATACCCATAAGCAAAGGACACCATTAATTTAAATAAAAGCAGTTGCAGGTACTAGAACTTCCAGACGCATTCTGCCAATGGTTTTGGTTTTGCAATCACATATTCCAGTTTTGAATAAATAATCTCTCCTCTATTACTGCATAACACACCACCCCTCCCCATCCCCACAAAAACGGACACAACTGCAGAGAGAAATCAATGAAAAGGACTAGATACAAATTACTGTCGAGTGCATGAAGTAAATATACTGAAAAAGATTTTCCCACTAATCTTTGGTTTTAAGGGATCTGGTATAAATATAGTAGCTATTCTTTTTCCAGAAAGAAGTGAGATTACCTTAAATTTAGTGTCCCTTCAATGTTTATGAGGAGCTTTGTGAGACTTAGCTAGGAGGAAATAACATTGCAAAGTCTTATTAGTGGACTATTTCATCCCTTCTGTTTTTAATCAGAGTTGCAATTTTTTAGTGGGGAATTATGCTTAAAAATAGTTGACAGTTGCCACAGTATAACGCATGATTTGCATTACTTGGTGTATATTTTTTACTACTACTATTCACTGATTTCTGATTGTTACACAGATGTGTGAGTTCTGTTTCTTGATGCAGATGTATGAATACAATATACAGTTTTAAGCCCACATCCTGAACACAGTTACTCTACACATTCATAACTTTAAGCATGTGTGTAGCCCAATTGAATGAATGTGCTTAAAGTTTAGCACGTGTATGTTTTTGAGACTTTAGTACAGGACTGAAGAATTTGGAACCATTTTGAAAGCACAGACCACCAAATGTAGTAATACAACACAGCAACCTCTTTAGCAGAATGCTGAGCAACTGAGAGATTTGATACTTTGGATGGTGATTGAAGCTATTGTTATATTGCCATAATAACTACAAGATGGTGATGGAAAACATTAGTAATTCACAAAATGTCAAGAAAATTTGTTGGTCATGAAAATGACTAATGTTATGAGTTTAAGAATTTGGTGACTCTTCAGCAAAGGGAGGGGAAATACTATTAAACTGGTTTAAATGCATTCTGCATTACTTAATTGGCAAAAGCAATGACAATTTATAGTCTTTTGGCTGTAGGGTTGCCAGGCATCCAGTTTTCGATTGGAACACTTGGTCAAGAAGGGACCCTGGTGGCTCTGATCAGCACTGTTGACCAGGCTGCTAAAAAGTCCAGTCGGTGGCGCATTGGGCCCTGCCTGCCCTGGCTCCACCCAGCTCCCGGAAGCGGCTGGCATATCCCTGCAGCCCCTAGGTGTAGAGGCGATCAGGGAAGCTCCGTGCACTGCCCGAACACCGGTTCCGCAGCTCCCAGTTGCCAGGAGCCACAACCAATGGGAACTGGGAAGGAGGGGGGGGCAGCATGGCGCGAGCAGCATGCACCATGCAGAGCCGCCTGGCCGCCCCTATGTTTAGGGGCCAGACATGCTGGCCACTTCCGGGAGCAGCGTGGAGCTAGGGCAGGCAGGGAGCCTGCCTTAGCTCTGCTGCACCGCAGGCTGGGAGCTGCCTCAGATAAGCCCCACCCAATTGGAGTCTGCTCCAGCCGCCTTCCTCTGTGTGGAGCCTTGAGCACACAGAGGGCGCTCTATATGCAATCCTGGTCAAGGGAAGGGTGAGGAGTTGGGGGCCAGGGAAGAAGTGGTATGTGGGTAAATGACCCCTGTCCACACCTGCAATACAGTATATAGAATGGTTTTAAGATAAATCAGGTTGCTGTGATTATGGCCATCCCACTCTTCTCCATCTGTTTCACAAGCTCTAATTTTTCCAACAGCTGCTTTTAGGAGAGAGAAAAAACAGACAGTTTGGGCTCTAAAGTGAAACTGGTAAAGTATGAATTGATTTTGGATGAGGTGACTCAGCCTTCAGTAGACATAGTTATTCTGCTCCATGCCATCTTATTGATTTCTGATAGTCACAAGTTCTTTTGAAAGCTGTGCCTTACTCTGCACCAGTCTAAATATACTTAAGAAGAGAAAAAACATGCCATCTCAAACCAGATAATTGCATTTTTGTTAGCAACAGTACCACTCTTTCAGGAATACAGTTCTCTGTAAACTTTGGCAGATGGACTTCAGAGGCTAAGTAGTATTTGTAATGACTACTATATAAACAAATATATTATATTTGATATTATAAACAAATTTCAAATCCCAAAATATGAACCGTCTTTAAAAAGCAATCACTAATTTCAAATATTTGACTTCTATTTTTGGAGAGGAAAGTGCTTGTGGGAGACACTGTCATGTTAATTTAGGGTTTGTAAACATAAGAGTTTATAAAACATAAAATCAAGTAGAGATAGCTCCATGAATTAAAAAAAAAAAAAAAAGCTTTCACACCCAAGTACAGCTAATTCTTAACCCTAAACATTGCATCATTTTGCTGCTATGCCACATGAGAGCCATGAAAGTAAAACTGACTAGCTTGTTTTTTATTGTCCAAACACAGAAAATGGAAAAAATAAAAAATATATAGAGTATTTGTGGAATTTTTAAAAGGAGCATAAGAAAGTTAGGTACACAACTCCCATTGAAAATCCTAGCCTACACATTTAAAGTGTTCAATTTTAATACTTCATGGTGTTATCTGTATAACTGCAGTAAGGACATTTGTTTAAAAAATGTTTTTAACATGACAGTCTCTCCCCTAAAGTGAAGTCAAATCAACTTTTCCCTAGAACTGTTAAGGTACCAGACTAATAATGTGGAGCAGTTACGTTTATTTTTAAATTTGCCGAATTAGTCATGTAGGTCACAGATACATTTACACTACAGCTAATTAATTCTTGTAAAAGCCAGAAAAAGTTTCTCACACAGAATTATCAAGTGGTAACATACTGCATCTCACCCATTGATTACGTCTTATATGCAAATCTTTGAGTCTCCAAAATCCCTGCTTTTGTTTGTTTACAGATTTTAAAAAAACATACAAAGTCATGCTCACTTAGATCAGTATTTTAGCACAATCCCTACTCCTGGCTCCTGTATACGAAGCAGAATATGGCTAAACAATAATCTTCTATACATAATGACTGTTTATCAACACACAGTCCAAGTGTTTTGGCCAGAGCCACAATGACTCAGTGGTATAGATGCAAATAGAAGTCAGCTCTCCTGACTCCCAACCCAGTGTATTATCCACTATTCCACACTGCCTCTTTACATTGCAGGCCCTAGGCAGGAAGAATAGCCCCTGATCCTGCAAATACTTACACACATGTTAACTTTAAGTATGTGGCCTCAGTTGGAACACTCATATACTTAAATGTGTTTAAGTCTTGGGGCTATAGATTGTGTACTTAGAGAAACAGTGTAGGAAACAACCTATGACACATGCAGGAAGCTGCTCTTATTATAACTGTAGTGTTCAGAGGCCACAATCAGGATACCACAATCAGGATAAAAGCAGCAACTATACAAATGTATGAAGATATGAGTTCTGCCCTGAAGAGTTTACTACACAAGCCCCTGTGCTTGCAATGCATTGTGCATGGACAAATCTGTGCATAACTCGTGGTAAGGTCAGGGCCTAAAAGTAATGCCCCTTCTAGCATTGTGATCCAGTGAAATGCCAAATCATTAGCTACAATTACTAGTGGTACAGAAATATACACTGAAACATTTGGGAGCATTCTGCTAGCATTATTCTCTGTTGTAAGTACACAGTTTGTTGTATATGCAGCTCAGTGCTAGTCAACACACAAAGCTAATACTTCTTTAATGCCATCTGCAGAACTTGTTGCCAATACCTTTTGAAGCTTTATATTCTCCCAATATCACATGATTTCCACCTACTGTATTTATAGATGAAAGACAATTCATGCACCACTTGAATTACATTTCTACAGGGTTCCCCCCTCCCAGGGCCGCCCAGAGGATTCAGGGAGCCTGGGGCAAAGCAATTTCGGGGGCCCCTTCCATAAAAAAAAGTTGCAATACTATAGAATGCTATATTCTCGTGGGGGCCCCTGCGGGGCCTGGGGCAAATTGCCCCACTTGCCCCCCCTCCCTCTGGGAGGCCCTGCCCTCCTCCCCGCCCCCTTTGTGATTAGGAAGATCAAACCTCTCTGGCTTCTCCTGCATTGTTATTTTATGATGATCTTCCATTAAGCTTCAGCTCACTTTAAAATCTTCCATTGATTTCATCTGAGTGCCCTTTGGACACACAATTTTCTGTTTTGTTTTTTAGGTGAGGCAGGCTTTCCCAAGCCTTCATTCTTTCACTCAAAAAATACATTTGATGTAAAATTGACAAGAAGTCCATCAATAGGAAACTCAAGACTGTTGAGTTAGGCATGTTGAGTTAGGCAATCTGTACACGCAATAAAAGACAACTTTGTACTGCAGCATTGTTGCTGTGTAGATATTTTGTTTTTTCATTCCTTTCATGCTATTTTGTAAATAATATTGCTGGATCATCTTATTCAGGAATGACTTACAAAGCACAACTCAGCTCCAAAGCAAGCCATTTCAATTATGGCTGTTTTAACAGTTATTCATATTTCCCTATAAAAGTAAGAAAGTTTTGCTTCCTTCTAAGTTTGCTTCCTTCTTGCTATTCTTCAAAATTGGTCCCTAGTTATGGCGGAGGGATTTTCCTTTTACACATCAGTTATGGCGATATGAGGATATTGGGTCATGAAATCACTAACAAACTCATTTGATGTCCCTACTCTCTGGTGTGTAGTGGAGGTGCTGAGCATCATTGCTTCTGTGAGCTGCTGGAGTGACAAGATAGAGGAAGGATAGTCCAGAGAGCTAGTCTAGGATTTGGGAGATCCATGTTAAAGTCTGTGCTCTACCACAGCTTCCCGTGTTTATCTTGGGCAAGTTACTTAGGCCCAGATCCCCCAAAGTCTTTTAAACATTGCTCTTCTCGGCTCTGTAATGAGCAGCATTCCCTAACTGGACAATCTATTACAGTATCATTGGTGTGGGTGGATGGTCTGATGCATGACTCAACCATTTTTTGAGCTTTGTCAGACTTTTTTTGCGGGGGGGGGGGTTAGGAGCAGAGGTTTGGACATAGTTTAGTGCTCATGAAGTGTGTTGGACTGGCAGCCCCGGTGGCTGATGACTGAAATCCTCCACAGACCATTACAGTATAGGCACTGGGCAGTGCCAGCTTTCTCACACTGGCTTGCCAAATTGCTTTAACCCTGTTCTGGAGAGACCATACCTAAGAAGTCATATGTTCTCCATGCCAACCTTCACCTCTCTACTGGGACTGAACTTAAGGTGCCAGTTAAGGGTCATTAATAGAGATGCTTTCATAAGGCAAACACCTGGTCCCTCAGAACTGGCTTGAATCTACCTCACAAATCAGACAGACCTCTAACAACAGAGGGTGAATACAAACCAGCAGCAACCTAAAAGTGAAAGGTGACATTATCCTATTACCAATCACTTGAGTCATTTAGTTCCCAACCTGTTTGCATAACATCTTAGCTATTGTATTCATCTAACGTTTGGAGAGCTTTCATAGACACAATGGACTTCTGCATAATAAATTTTTCAACTTCATACAATGTATTTTTCCAACAAAACAGAGATTTCTGACATGTGTTATGCACTTGGTGTACATTTTTCTCCTGCACAATTGCAAGATAAACAATGTAGTTTGAAAGTCATTCATCCTTTTATATGCAATAGTATCTGTTCACGTGATGCTCCGGAGTATCTTGTGCGGATTCAATTGCAGGATCTATTATATTTAGGATAATTTTTAGGACTAGCTTTTAAAATGAAATACAGTTCATTTTCTTTCTGAGGTTTGTGGTGGGAGAGAAGTTTTGATCTTGTGCCCAAAGATAAGCAGGCACAACTGGGAAACAGTTCCTTTCAGTAGTTGGGGTGAGATTCTACTACTGAAAAACAAACAGTTTTATGAACAGTTTTAATACCTGCCTTTATAACTTACTGAATGGATGGTTATCTAGTGTATTATCTGAGCCATCACATTTGCCTTTAACACTTTCATTTACATAATTCTAGGGCCATTGTGACAAAGCCCCACAAAACCATGGGAGTGCACAGTTAAACATGGCAGAGACTTACTAAAGCCTATTCTTTCCAACACCAGGCCATGATTTTGTGCAATATGCAAGCTATTAAGGTGACTCCCATTTTGCATAGCAGGATTTAAAAGTCTGCTTTTACATTTCCCCCTTATGTCTTCACATTCCTATTTTTGTTGGCTTGTGACATAATCTTAAGTGCTTTTTGTAAGTAAATTATGTCCATCCCCTCCCTCCAGTAATTCACAGGGTTTTTTTTTTAAACTGTGTGCATTAAAACAAAGTGTCCGCTGTCAAAAATCTTTAGCTGTAATGTTACTTTAGGTCCGGATCCAATAATGAATACAAATCAAATAGCACATCTGATGCTGAGGTAGCTTTCTGAAACCAGTGCCAAAGTGTGTGCAGAAGTGGGAACTAAGTAATTTCCCCCTTTTCCTCTTCACACTCCCTGGCTTAGCAGCCCAAGTATCCCCCGGATCAGTCAAGCCAACCCAGAACCACCATGCAGAGGAGTAAAGGGCCTGTATCTCCTTTATTCCCAACAACAGAGGATTGTGTATAGACACACAAATATATATTCATACATATTACTGTCATTACAATTTTACAGTATAGTTCAATATTAATAACATTTCAGATGTATTGTGTTATAACAGAGACTTAACAAATCATAAAATGATGAGTTTTGTAACTTAAATACATTTGATAGATTAAATGCAGATTTTCATATCAGGTATATGTGCAGCAGATTTTATTAAGTATCACAATCATATAAGAAAGGGTATTTTCCCCCAATAGGAATTCTCCTCCCACCTCCTCCTAAAAATAGTTCTGAACAATAGAAGGGAATTGTCTCTCCCAATTTATGAAATAACCTTCTGTTCACATTCTGCTTTGTGACTAAACATTGTAGATATTGGTTTTGCTTAATGCTGTCTACCCAGTATATTCAGCTAAACCTTTGCATAAAAGATGAGGGGAAAGAGACAACTAGGAATGAATGGGTAATGATAAAATTAATTTGGATCTTTTAACTCATTGTTAACTTTACTGATTTCTAATCAAATGGAACATTTTCACTTATTTAGACCCCAATCCAGTCAAGCACCTAAGCATGTGCTTAACTTTAAGTACATGAACAGTCCCGGTGTCTTCAGCAGGATTATTTACCTGCTCAAAGTTAAACATGTACTTAAACACTCTGCTGTATCAAGGTTTATGCACTGAAGCTTCCAGATGAACCAAGTACATTCAGGTCATTTATATATGTCATTCCCTGTATAGTCTGAGCTGGGGAAAAAGCTAATGTTGAGAGACACACAAATAGTGCAAGTTTAAAGTAGACATTCTATTAGTTCTTTGATTTGTCACTGCTTACAAGCTTACTTTATTACAGTAGTTAACAGGAATTAAAGATAATGACATATACAGCAAATAAAAGGCCACGGTTAAAATAATATATTTGTAATATATTTTTAAATGTATCTCTGTGTGTTTCTCTGCAATGGGAGTTAGGCAACTAGGCACCCATTAGGTGCCTATCTGCATCTTTAGGTGCCCAAATTCTTTTAAAAATCCTGCCCTAGATCTCTTTTGAAGATGAAACTTAGGCATTTTGAAAATTTTACCCCTAATTTACTTTTAATTTTTTGTTGTTTTTTTAACGAACTTTCCCGCACATTTCCAACCCTACAGGGGAATATTTACTTGCCTTTTAACACTGGATTGAATATTTTAGAAAATGAATTTGTGAAAACATTTTCATTCATAGTAGTTTAGATAGCACCACCCTTTATCTCACTGGAGTCAATGGGACTATTCGTTGAGCTAGATACTATTCACCATAAGTGCAGGTAACAGAATCTGGTCCATTAAGGATTATAACCACCCTGCATATTTCTAAACATATGTTTGACCATGACCTAAATTTGATCCTAAACTAAATTCACAAAATTGACTAAATTAATCTGTTCTGGTGCAGGAGGATGCAAATTGCATGCCCCTCTATGCCATGTAACATATCTCAACAGGGCACCTGCTGCCCAGGTGAAAGGGAAATACCCTGCTGCAAGGGGGGATATTGTTTACAGAAGTGCTTTCCCCAGGGTCCCTCTGGAATGGTGGTTGAAGCATGAAGAGGCATACGAATGTTCAGCATATCTGGCACATAAATACTTTGCTACAACAGTGCCATGTGAATGCCTAGTCTCACGTTCTTCAGGTGACATTGTAAATAAGAAGTGGACAGCATTATCTCCCATCAATGTAAACAAACTTGTTTTTCCTAGTGACTGGCTGAAGAAGAAGTAGGACTGAGTGGACTTGTAGGCTCTGAAGTTTTACATTGTTTTGTTTTTGAATGCAGTTATGTAAAAAAATATAATTCCACATTTGTAAGTTACACTTTCCTGATAAAGAGATTGCACTACAGTATTTGTATGAGGTGAATTGAAAAATACTGTTTCTTTTGTTTATCTTTTTTACCATGCAAATATTTGTAATCAAAAATAATAATATAAAGTGAGCACTGTACACTTTGTATTCTGTGTTGTCATTGAAATCAATATATTTGAACATGTAGAAAAACATCCACAAATATTTATAATAAATTTCAATTGTGATTCTATTATTGTTTAACAGTGCAATTAAAACTGCGATGAATCGCGACTAATTTTTTTAATCTGGTTAATTTGCGTTAATCGCATGAGTTAACTGTGATTAATTGACAGCCCTACTTTAAATCTTATTAAAATATTTAAAATCTGTTTGACCCACACAAGGTTGTGTGGCCCTCCTGTGTAATCAGGTTGGGCACCACTGCTATAAGCTATAGGAGGGGTACCTTGGGAGGAGGGGTGCTATAGGAGGGAGCACCTGGATCTACTCTCTAGGCAGTCTTTCTAACTACCAGGCCCTTTCAATGGTAGCCCAACAGAAGCTGATAGAGCCTGCAGGTGAATATAGCTCCTTGATTTTATCCTTGAAAAGAATCTAAAGAACAATTACTTTATTCAACAATGTCTTATATTTGAGTTTTTATTTTCCACTGTGGAAGCTTTTGTTTGACTTTCCAAAGCATGAACAATAGACCACCTTTGTTATCTCTCAGATCATAAGAATTTAGAATCACTTGGTGTTGCCTGGCCTGCTTTCATACAGTGAGATCCGGCTGTTGTGTATTTGGAGTGCAATTCATTCTTAGGCATGGAGCAGCTATTTAGGTGGTTGTACTCGGAAGCAGATCTGTTGCCACTCAAATTTCTCCTGAAAGGTTTAATGCTTGTAGTAAATAGGAGGAGCATCAGCAACAGCACAGAGTGCAGCAAACAGATCTAATGCAAAGACAGAACAGAAGAGAGGAGAAAACTTTAGGAAGGGTGAAGAAAGAAATACAGTTACTGCAGGGGAACATGCTTCTTAAAGGAAAAAAGATATAAACCAATGATCATACAGTTCATCATTATTCAAGCAACATGTCACGGCCAACGAACAGAAGACAAGATAATCACAAAATAGTAAGGCTTATTTAAATATATAAATAGTACTGCACATGGAGTTATAGCTAACTATTGTTTTATTGAAGTGTATTGTTTTGTACAGTCATGATGGTAGACTAGCTAGAAAGTAGAGCAATGAACCAAATTTTAGTAAGTCTATGTACCGAGGGATGAATCTGTCAATTTTAGAATGGCTGCACTGAAGACATATATGGCTTCAGTGAAAATATTAACCCTCTTGTGAGCACCCAATGCTGTGACTTAAAAGAGAGTGTTTTTTTGTTTTTAATTTCTTACAAAATCAGATCTTGATATTAAAAGTACTTGTGAAACAATTGACATTAACATTTGCTATAGAAACATTATAATTTCTCCTGACTGTGACTGTGATATGAAATGTTTTTCAGACAGCCCTGGTCCGGAACATGATTAATCCTGATGGCAGAACTCTGCCTTTGTTTTGGGGACAGCAGAGCAGTATCGGTCATGCACTTAGCATGAGCCATTCTGCAATTGCAGGGACAGATGGTTTAGGCAGGGCTGCAGCATATGAGCTGCCCACCTGGAGAACTAAATATGTCTCCTTGCTGGCGGACCACACCCTCTTGGAGCTGTGTGGTGCTTGGCCAGCACTGAGGCCAGTCCTCTTTCCTAGTACTTGGGAGAGATCCTACTCTCCTGCTTGCATGAGAGGGACAGGAAATAGTGCACCTGCACTTCACAGGGTAGGAGCTGGTCCTTAAGGCCAAAATCTGCTCCCATTGAAAACAATGTTAACACTCATACTGATATCTATGGGACCTGGATTTGTCCCATAATGAGGAACTATTGATTGCACAATACAGTATTACATCTAGTAGGGGATACACAGACAAAATGATGCCTTTTGGTGTTCCAACTATTATGCTTGTTCAGTATTTTGATCAAATGCAGTATCTGTGAATATTCTCCTAATATTCCAAAGTCCACTTAAAGACTTGACATGGGAAACTATCCCTGAAGCATTTCTTAAACTGCATGAGCAATAAAAAAAAAAAAAAAAAAGTCTGTCGCACTAAAGGTCTGGAAAACCAATGTTGTCAATTATTCTCTAGTTCTCTGACTGTGGTTTTAAGGGGTAAAATAGCCAACTGTTGAAAACCTAAGAACACTTGGCTCTAACTTTTTGTTCAGGAGCCTGCCAGCCAAATGTGCATATACAAGGATGTTCATTTTTGGATCTCCCCATTAATTAACTTTGCCCAGAATTACAGATTGGAAGTTTCCTTGTTTATGTTAGGAACTTAAGGTGAATTGTCTGCAGTTCTACCAACCCATTTTTGATATGATATAGTTTTTAAAATTACCCTTAATGGGTGCTAGTTGGCACAATGGCATAGGGCACTAACCTTCTATTTTGAAAAATAAGGCTTTGGTCATCAATGAAAATGAATTTATCAGCACTAGTCTAGTCTCCTGTGAAAAGGTCTGGATAACAAGCCCACCACAGGATGTGCCCAACTAGTAGCCTCTGTTCAAGATCAAAAGAAATGGGGTGTTTCAGATCAGAAAGGAGATGCACTGGCAGAGTTTCATGTTGTTCTAAGCACAGCTCTTGAGTGCACCAGTCAGTATATGATCTTTCTCTTTCATGCAGACAAGTAAAATAAATTAATGAATAAATGGAAGCTTCTGACTAAAGCTAAAGGGAGCATAGATGAAGGATCTGATTCAGCAATGAGCTCCCCATAGGCTGCAGGCATCCACTCACGCTGAACTCTTTGCAATCAGGATTTAGACTCCAAGTAGACGTGATTAAATTAACACTGCTGTTTTGTAATACTGCAATTTACTTCTTCCCTTACACATAAGCCCATTGACAGACAGTGTGGTTCAGTGACTAGGGCACTGACCTAGGAGTCAGAAGAGTTGGGTTCTGCAACTAATCTGCTGTGTAACCTTTCTCAAGTTGCTTCTGTTTCCTCTTTTGGCCGTTGTCTTATTTACAAGCTCTTTGAAGGAGTGACTGTCTCTTAATATGTGTTCATACAAAGCCTAGCATAATGGGTCCGGAACTCAGGTGGGGCTGTTAGACACTGCCATATATAAATAAAATGATACTAATTCCCATTGAAGCCAATAGGAATAATCAGGTTATATGGCAGGAAGGGCTCGATCCTGTTTGATTGACTTACGTGGGAACAAAACTGAGCTCTGTATTTTTATGGGTCAAATACTGTGTCCAGTGTCCAGTCCAAGGATAGTAAAAGGGGTATAGGTTGGTGAGCAATGGACGTTCCAGGAGTATGAAAACAGAAACCTTTCCTCCAAAATGGAGTGCAACCCAAGGAGGCCAGTCTAGTGCCTGTGACAGGAGGATCCATGTAGATACATTGGCCTTTTCCCCTGTTCTGTTCCAAACACAGCCAAATGCTGGGGTACACTCTCGGGATCTGCTCCTTGCCCAAGGCTGCTAGAATCCAGCTCATGCACCAAGTCTATTGTTTTCAGGCACCACAAATATTTGTCTGTTTCCAAACCATTGACAAAGTCTGTCTTAAAAGAACTGCCAGGGTCAACTTTTTTCTTTATAAGAATGAACTAACCAACAATAAAAATGTGACACAGATATGAGAAACCTAAATAGCAGAGTAGGACAAAAAGAGACTATTTCACCTTGGCTCCAAGTACCAACTGACACTTTTTAATTACTATTATTCAGATAATTTGTATTGTGGTAGCAACTAAGAACCCTAGTCCAGGATCCCATTGTGCAAAGTTCTGAGGCTTATTCCTGCCAATGTGATTTAAAATTTCTGTTTAAAGTTTAAACTGCATTTACATTTCAGTCACATTTTGCTTCTTTATTTTAACTTTCCATCAGCAGCCACATAAAGAATTGTGTGAACCCTTGTCATTTTTCTTTACTTCTTTTTATCTTGTAGGACTGGCATTTACCAAGCATCTCATCCTCTGCATCAGCACATCACATGGTATGCAACAAATCTAGATTACTGTGTTTCCTACCATTCCTTTGGACTTTTCAGAAATTCACGTGAAGTGCAAGGTGTTTCAAATATAAACAAATATCATTTTCATTAAAAAAAACTTTTCCTCCAGGGCAGAATTGTTCTGCTTTTTCTAAAGGCCCCACAAAACGTCACATTTGATATATTTCACAAAGTCCTTTACTAATGAAGGAACAATCCAGCAGGTGGAATTTCATTCTTGCCAGAAAGTGCTTGATTGTGCTCCTGTTTTACTCAGCTGAGCAGGGTTGAGTAAGACCTCAATTGAATAAGAAAGACCTAGCCTGATTCGGGGTCTGGATCAGGTGTGATGCACTCGTCCCTGCTCTCTCGATATTCCCCTGTATGAGCAAGTGGCTGGGAAGAGCTAAGCTCCACAATGCCCCTATTCACTGGCTAGAGCAGAGAGCCAGTCAGAAGCGGGGAAATAAATTGCACCCTTTCAAGGATGGCAGTAAATTGCACCCCCTTCCCCCAACCCAGAGCAAAGGAGGAAATGTGTCCCAAAGGGGCATTTCTGAGACACTAGGTCTCCTGGGGCTACTCACAGGTTGGTACCATTTACTCACCAGCCTGTACTCAGGATTGTGCCTAAGAGCACAATCTAAGCCCTTGACTACACGCAAAAGTTGTACCACTTTAACTGCAGTAAAAAGGGGGGCAGCCCCTTACTGTGGACACAGTTATATCAGTATTAACATACTTATATCAGAATAGTTATTCCCATACTGGTAAGGGAATAAATTGTACTGGTAAAGCCAGCTTTATACTGATATAACTGCATCCACACCAGGAGCATAACTATTTTGGTTAAAAAAAAAAAAAAGCACACTCCTAACCAAATTTGTTATACTGGTACAACTTTCAAATATAGATCAGGCCTAACCCTTAATTTTCTTTTGTAATATGTACACTTAGATGTACAAGGTGGCAGGAACCCTTATACTTGACTTTACATGGCCGTATTGTTCGGGTATGTGTCTGAGCAATCCTGCTTTCTTCCTAAGAGCCCAGGTATGGTTTTAATAGGGAAGTCTCTCAGTCATGGAAGGCCCCTGGTGCCTTGGTGTAAACCAGCAAGCACAGAACCCATGCTTTGTAGAATTCTGAACATTCTATAGTGAACTGTATGGCTCCATGGAAACTGGGTGTTGGTGTCTCTGAGTTTGTCTACACTGGAAAAGTGGTCAAGGTTAGGTTGCATGTTGTAACTAACCTTAGCCTTTCCCCTAGTGCTGACGCAGGTTAACTCCTTCTACCTCAGTTTAGTAGGTCAAGGTCCACTTTTCCTAATATACGTACATCCTCTGGGAATAACCAGATCCCCTTGAATATACCATCTCTTCCTGGCCAGTTCATACATTTGCCTTCCTGCCTTGTTGATTTGACATAAGGATTTTAGAAGCAGTAGCATTAGCAGCAGAACAGGCTTCTGTCTTAAAAGTGGAAAGTATTAGATATATTTATTTGTGTGACAGAAACAGTGTAAGGATAAAACTCTTCAGTTCAGGAATCTGGAGGTGCAATAGCACTAAGAATGGAATAAGAGCTACTGATGAAAAGAATTAAAAATATTGGCCTCTTATTAGATATCTGAAAGAGAAGGGGAGGGCTCTGGGACTGATTCTCATCTGCTTCACCTTGTCATTTACACCTGTGTAGAACAAGTGCAAAGTGGGTGTAAAGAGCTACTATTATTCAGCTTTGACCGCTTTCTGCATCCTTTTTGCATTCACTGTGCACAGATGTAAACGACAAGACTCAGAACCATTGTGCCTTTTTATTGCAATTGAATCTCACCATCCAAGTTGCTTTTACTCTTGTGAAAGACCTAATAATGCATTGCTTCATTAATTCTGAATGCCATTAGACTTGGATTTACTTTTTTGCATTATAACTCTTCTTCCTTCCAAAATTCAAACATGATGCTATAGTCATAAAAAAGAATGAGATTAGAAATACCACAGTCTTGCAAATGGTATTCCAGGCATGCGTAAGGAGGGGCACCTGCACAGATCCCTTGGCAATACTGGAGCCTAAGCGAGGCATGATAATAAAGTAAGGTATACTGAACCCACACCCTGGATATCACTGGCTGTGTGTCCATAGACAGAAGGTTCCTATAAAGATAAATGTTGGGCTTTTTATTCCAAGATACCGTATGATCCTAGTTTGTTTCATTCTCAGACCATATCCATGCTCATTTTTCCCTTTCTTTGACAGAGCAGAGAACTCTTTGTGCTCACCTATGGGGCTTTGGTAGCCCAGCTGTGTAAGGACTACAAAAAGGATGAAGATGTGAACAAGTATCTAGACAAAATGTAAGTAACAAGTTTATTCTGCATGACACATCCAGCTTAGCATTGGTGATGTCCACCTACCTGTATATTTTCCTCTACCCTCTTATTGTCTATTATTTGCTGAATAACAGAACTGTGTTTGGGACCATGCAAAGTACAAACGAAGACAGAGTCCTTGACACAAAGGAACTTACAATGACACAAAGGAACTTACAATAAACTTTATCACAAGATAGTTCAAGAGAAGAGCCCCGTGTTCTGTGCAGGCTCCTAGAACCCATCAGACCCCCTTTGATGATTGTTTTCCATGGACAGTCTAGCAGATAAGTTGAATGGCAGGAATGTTCACCATGGCATGAATTTTAAACAAATAAGCTCTTCTGGGGCAGGAATGGTCTTTTTGTTCTGTGTTTGTACAACACCTAGCACAATGGGGTTCTGGTCTATGACTGGGCTTCCTAGGGAGTACCATAATAGAAAACAATACATAATAATATTGTAGAAAATTTGCCAGAAGCAATTTTTGAATTAGTTATCAACAAAACCTGATTCTAAAAGTTAAGCTCATCCATTCGGAAAACAGAAACATACCATGTGACCTACACATTCAATCAAAACAACTAGAATTTTGAATATCAGACACACAATAAATTGCTGGCAAACAAGTTATAGGCCAATAGTTATTCACAACAATTATTCAAGACAGCACCCGTTTGAGAAAATCGTGATCTACTCATAAACAGAAAAAAGAAACAAAACTCATGGAGTCAATCACTTGATATTAATGCTTCGCCCAGCCCCAATCAGTATCACGTATTTCAGCACACTCTGTGTAGGTTCTTTGCAGGTTTTGTGGTAGAAATAGGAAAAGGTTCATGCTGGGAGGTCTGGAGTTCTACTTTACTTCTCTCCTACTACATGAGCTTTTTTCCTACCAAATTATATTCTTTTCCATTTGATGAACAAACTCCTCTCTGGTTTAACACCACTGGTTTACCACCATTAACACAATTATATAAATTTAGCCCCTAGTGTTTTTACTGAAGTTTTTGCCAACAGGGCTATTTTGGTTTACTTCTCTGCTTATGCAGCACCATCAGTGAAGATGAAAGCACGGCAGCTTTGGAAGCAAAGTTTATAACCTAGCAGGTCCTATACACATAGATATAATAATACGGCTGTTGTGTTTCTGCTATATACAGGTTGTCAGACAGCAACTTGTCACTTTAATTTACAGTTTGTTTTATGGATCCAAAGGTTAAACTTAAAAATAACCCGAGCACTCTCTTGTATTGGTGATGTACATATTTTAATAAAGGCTAATGCAATATTTACTAGTGCAGCTAATGGTGATACTTAGCTAAATGTGCCAGCAATAACTAAATATTTCATGGCTTGCCGGTACATCACACAGTGTTATTTTGAACCTTAGTCTTCCAGAAAGCTTTTTGTTATAACATGGCATTGGGTACGGTATAACTTTTAGGCTTCTTGTTATAGGACCTGATCTGAAATCAATGGAAAACTTTCCATTGACTTCAATGGGCTTTGAATAAGGCCCATAATGAACAGTGAAAGAGATTCAGAAACAATTAAGTTTAGATGGATATGGAAAAAAAATCAATAAAAGCATTTCTGAGCTTGGCCCAGGTGCTTGCATTTACATTCATTAACTTTTCCTTCTACAAAGCCTCCTGTACAATATTTGCCATAATTTAGGAATAGTTACAGAGCCTCTCTGTATTTAATAGCCAGTATTATCTTCAGAAGGCTTGCAGTGAATTTAAAAGAAACTATTTTATTTGGAGAAGGATTTTACAAGCTTTCATCCTTTTTACATTGTCCATCTAATTTCTCTGGAATTTCAGTTGTGTGTGAACAGTTTAATTGAATTTAAATTTGGTTAACTGCAAAATGCATTTTGCCTAACTGCAACTAATTTTGTGCAGAAGTTGCATAACAGACACTGTAGCTATTCTTTTATGGTGATGGGAGATCAAGAGGAAGGAGCATATTACTAGGAAAAAAGAGAGAAGAGAAAGTAGAGAAGGAATTTCAGAGGAGGAATGAGAGAAGGAGGAGAAGAAAAGGGAGGATAAAGAGAAGGAGAGCAGCAGAGAATGGGGAGAAGGTATATAATGATAGAAGAGGGACAACGGCGGAGGGACACAGAAGAGAAAGAGATGCAGGAATGGGAGGACCTACTCTTCTCTTGTGTGAGCCATTTCAGAGAGGTTGCAGGGGACAAGACCTCTGCAACCTGCAATTTCTGTGGCAGGCAGATAAGTCAAGATGCCCAGGACAAATTGGACTCTGGCCCCACCTGTTGGGCAACCTAAGTTATGTGACCTGATGGGGAAGTACCTTTTTTATCAATGAGAGACTACTGAAGTACCCTTATAAATACATTAATACCACAGCCATGTCAAGACTCAGGGAGTTTCAAGTCTAAGGGGCAGGCTACCATGTTCCCTTTGTTCTTGTAATACATAAATTATAGTTTATTGCAGGAGCTCACACAAAACACAACTCTCTGAAAACCTCAGGCAAAATGGCTTCTGCCAAGCTTCCTAACCAGGTAGGCTGGGCTCAGCCAGTCATGGAACTAGGAGACATACCATGCAGTGCTAATATACCATGGCAATGAACATGATAAAAAAAACTAAATAGAACAAAATAGAATGTGACTACACTTGTGATCAAGTCCAACATTGCAGAAATGAACTGCTTTAAACTGCAACATTTTCACTGTGAAGGTCAGTTAACTGGGAACATTTTATTTATTGGTTTCTTCAATTATTCTGTAATTATTTGTTGCTAACTAATCTATTGTTTCACACATGCTTCAATGAACCTAAAGTAGGCAAATTTCACTCCAAGCAAATGTCATGAAAAGCATGAGTCAGTCCCTCAGACTATGCATGGGTATGCCAAACCACCACACTTAGGGCAATGAGGCTACTACTAAGTTCCTTCTAAGCTGCGTGGCCGCACGGCTGTCTAGCAGTCTATCAAGTGCTGTGCACTTCAGGTGCCCCTCCCCGCCCCTGCCATGCTGCTCCTGCCCTCTGACTTGGAGCCCCTGGCCAGCTGCTCCTGGGAGCCGCCTGCTTGCTGTGCAGGGTGAGGAGGGGGCGCTAATGTCAGGGTGCCCCCTCCCCACTCCCACCCATTCCTGTACCCCATCTCCACAGAGCAGGGTGGGAGGACAGGACAGGGTTCAGGAGTGGGATGGAGGGAGCTTGCTGGCAGTTGCTGCGGTGTCTGAACAAGCAGGCTTCAGACTGGTGAGTGCTGATCTACTTAAAAAGGCAGCGTAGTTAGAGGGGCAATGCATCTCTCTCTTTCCTCTCTCACGCGCACACACACACACACACACACAGAGTGTGTCTCTGGCTCTCACACACACTATGTTTGTGTGTATGTCTGTCTCTCTCTCACACAGAGACAGTGTGTGTGTCTCTATCTCACATACACAGACAAAGTGTGTGTCTCTGTTTCCCCACCCCCATACACAGTCTTTCACATTCATCTCCCAACACATACTTGTATCATTGTTGTTGTTACTTCTTGATACTTCTTTCAAAGTGTGTTATTTTAGTTTTTTGACTGGTCTATGCATTTCATAATTTGTATTTCTCTCTTACACTAAAATTTAATTCTTTGAGTAGTGCAGTCTAAAATGCCTAACCTGTCCTGGCTGGAGTAATTATCCCTATGGTAACTTTTTAAAAATATATATTATATCTAGGTTTTTTTGTTTCTACTGGTGGTGCACATTCACACCTTACTTTGATATGGTGCACATAACAAAATTCATTCTGCACATGGATGGAAAAAATTAGAGAAAACATTGGTTTACTAGTGTCATCACATTCCCAACTGGTCAATCTGTATCCTCAGTGTGTAATGGCCTTCTCAGAGGAACCCCTTTAGAGATCCTACTTCAGAGAATGACATGGGGAAAGATGGCACTAACCGTGGTTAGGTTTTAGTAACAACAAGATAGTAGGACCTGATTCTCATTTACCTTAAGGCCACTTTATACCACTCTAGTCGTACAAAGAGGCCCTAAAATGGGCATAAATTATATCTGTGCAAACTTTAAGACCCCTTTATATGACATGAGGTCCAGGCCTACTTTACACTGCCAGCGTGATGTAAAGTGGCCTTAGTGTATATATGATCGGGCCCAGTAAAATCTCCACGTCTCAGAATACTACTTCATTCAGGGGCCAGAGCATTTTTCAGACCCAGTTCATGCAGCTGCTTTGCACAGAGAAAGAGTGAGACTAGAGAGAGGCATGAGGGGAGGAGACGAAAATTGTTCAGCTTTGCATGTAACTTTCTTTTCTTTGTCTCAGGGGCTATGACATTGGTATAAGGCTGGTTGAAGACTTTTTGGCTCGCTCTGCTGTGAGGAAGTGCCGTAGCTATTCTGAAACTGTAGACGTGATTGCACAGGTAAATAAGATTAAAGTAGTTAGACTCTGGTATCCTTTGATGTCCTCAGCCTCTGGGAAGACAATACTGGCCTCATCTCCTACCAGTTCTTTCCAGAATTAGTCCATCTACCAGTATGCTTAACTCTCCAGTCTGAAATTAAGGTGCTGCAAAGTAGAAGAACAGGACAGTGTGGTGTTCTACATATTAACACAAGCTCTCCTGGTGTTAACCAAATCAGTTCCCTTATTTAGAACTTTTTACATCCAGCTAACAGCACACAAACTTGATTCTGCTCAGAGCAGCAGCAGCAGTTCTGGGTCCTGGCCTGATGAGCTCTCAGTGTGCTGTGATACTGTGTGAACTGTCAGCCTTTGAGCTCTCCCACTACATTCAAAATACTAGTAGTAGGTCCACGCAGATAGGACAATGGAGTTCTAACCAGGAGCTTGATACAGCTAAATGCTTAAGCATGTGCTTAACTTTCAGGAGCAACCTTCCCATAGCTCCATTATGCAGCACTGGCTTTTACCTATATTTTGATGACTCAGTGGGGCTAAGTCTCTTGAGGAGACATTGGCTTCCGCTTACATAGCATCACTGATGTTTTATTTCAGCCCAGAAATGCTTGAAAACAGGAAATTCAATATAGCAGGTCCATATTCAAACACTAACCTTTTAGTTGGATCCTAAAATTAAAAACACATGGTACTAAGTTTCCACAAAGGAGTCATCATAACCAAGTACTGGTTCAAATAGGTACGAATTCAAATATCTACACAGCGGGATGTTAACCATATGAGATTATGTGAGTAAGGCAAGCAGGACTTGACAGCATGAATACATTGTCTTTTATACTCCCACATAGAATGCAGTTGTTTTATCATAATATAAAGTTACAATTAACAGCTTTTTAAAATATATTTATCAACAACAACAAGCAAAGAGACATCTGTCAAAGGTCATACTCTAACACTCGGGTTTGCACAAATTGCTGAGTATGTTAAACAATTATTTATACAGGAGACACTCAATGTACATTAGTAATTACAAATATACTGTACTTATTTTTACTAAAAAGCAACAGAGGGTCCTGTGGCACCTTTGAGACTAACAGAAGTATAGGAAGCATAAGCTTTCGTGGGTAAGAACCTCACTTTTTCAGATGCAAGTAAATACACATTATTTTCACTAATCACTGGTATGCAGTCAACATGCATACAGAGAACTTCCCTGTCTCCTTCAAAATATTTTAGCCAGATATCACAGCTCTTCTTTATATCTGAATGAACAGTGTGTACAAGTTGTCCTATGTATATTGCCTTGTGCTAAGTGCATTTCAAAAGAATCAAGTGATAAAGATATTTTATGATTCCTGTTCCTTTTTGAGGGATGTGTTTGAATTATTCATCTGTATTTCTACTCTTGGAAGCAACAGAAAGACACAAATTGAGACATCTTATTTTCTATGCATCTAAGGTACCAATCACTGCACTGTCAGAGCACCACACCACATAAGGTTAAGTCTCTTATCCCAGATCAATTGGTACACCAGATCTTACACCAAAAACAACACTGGCAGTCAGTTCTATAGTAAACTAACTAAAGGTTTATTAGCTGAAAAAAAGGAATGAGCGTTATTGAGAGGTTAAAGCAGATAAAATATAATAACGAGTAAGTCACAGTTTGTAGTTCCAAATGGTAGCAGTGATGCAATAACTGCCAGTTTCCCCAAAATCCTTCAGGGCTACCCAGAATATCTCAGGGGATCTCCATCTTCTCATTCAGTTATTCTGCTTTGTTAGAAACCAAATAGTCCAGTGATAAAGGATCTCTCCTTGAATCAGTACTTATAGCATCTTTTCACAGACAACAAGCTGATACGTATGTTTACTCCAGGGGTGAAAGTAAAATGAATCTCTTACTGGTATGGGGCTGCTCTGCTCCCCCTTCCCCGGAAGGGGCTGGGCTTTGGGCAGAAGGGGCGGGTCAGCGTCCCCCAGCCAGTCCATCTGCGCTCCCTGGCCTGCGCCGCCCGGGGCTCCAGCGGCCATTTAAAGGGCCTGGGGCGCTGGCTGGCACTGCCGCTACCCCGGGCCCTTTTAAATCATGGCCCCTGGGCAGCTACTTCTTTTGACACACACCCCCGCCAAATCATTGCTGCCCCTTTTCTGCCTCCCCCATTGGCCACCGATGGGGGGTGCAAAAGGGGCAGTGCTTTAAGCAGAGTCAGCGGTATGGGCTGGTACTGGCGGCTACCTTCTACTGGTATGCCATACCAGCCTGTACCACCTTACTTTCACCCCTGGCTTACTCACACAATGGCCAATTGCTTTGAATTTCGCACTCTTCATTTGCATTCAATGAGTTATTTAGTTACAGGGATATACATAATGTAAATCCTGCCATTACATTATAATAGGAATAGATAAGTGAAAACAAAACAAGTAACATTCCATTAGTTTTCATGAAGTTCCAACACCTGAATTAACTCTCCCATTAACACACACTTTGATCTAGGGTAATTTAATTACCGGGCATGCATAATGTAAATGTAATGTAATAGTAAACAACAAGATATAGATAGGTGACAACAATATGATCAACATCTCCTTTGATCTCTATTAACACACAGATTAATTGGCCTGACTATATGCTAATACATTGAACTCCTTTGATATTCACACACAAGTGAATTGGCCTATAGCTCTGGCCTGAACTGGTTTGTCAGTGTCATAGCATCTCATAATTATTGGAAAAGTACAGGGTCTGATTAATGGTGTTTACCAGCTTTCAAAGAAAGTGACACTGTCCCTACTCCCCACAAGCCCTCCTTATTGAATAATTTATCCAGTTTTGGTGCTTTCCGCCTCCATGGTATGGAATTCCATTTTAAGAGGTAGGGAATTTAGGGTCATTGGAGAAGGACCCTCTGACACTGCCATGGGGATTGGAGAGGGCTAGGGAAAAGCTGGGAGGCAGTCCAGAGGCACAGGCCCTTTGCACACATGGTTTATGTCTCCAAGGGCAAACCTCACCTCTCAAAGGAAACTCTCCATTGGAAACTCCAGTAGAGGAAACACGTAGGGCTCTCTGTCCCTGGTATAGGTTTCCCTAACCTAGAAGATGACCTAGCCCTTAGTTGTTAATATGCCTATGACTTATAATTTTCAGTAGTAAATCAGATTCTTATTTTGGGAATGGTCTCCTTTAAGTTGCTTTCATAGCCTTAAAGGAGATTTTCAGCTGTTGCATATTGTGATGCCTGCATGATCTTTGTTCAGAGAATAACACTTAAGCAGCATTTTAGAAGAAAAGATTGTTTACTAGGTGGTCATGGAATGGAATCGCTGAGCTGGGAGCCACTTATTGCTAAAATAAGTTAAATCAGGTTTTTATTTCCATTTTATCATTTGGTGAGGTAAATTTATATGGGGCTTGGCACAATTATGACTGCTTGTAATGATAATATACAGACTGTGATCAGCAGCTAAACAAATACTATAGATTTAGCAGCATAGACTAGAACCCATTCATCTGTAAAACACCAGCTTCTTTCTACTCAGTGAGCTAACGTTGTTCCACCTGCTATTTATCCATTCAACAGGCATTGTCCTTTTCAATCCAGTAGAGGGCAATATTCACAAATCATACAACCTAGTACATTAAATGTGTGCAGTTGTCTAAGCACTTGCAAAAGGAAACCCAAATATACATTAAGAAAAGGTGAATCTAAATCAGATTTAAAAAAAAAATCTGATGGACCTAATATAAGCAATTTATTACAATATTTCAAACATATACATTCCCCAGACTTTCCTATGTCTGTGGCATGTAAGTGTTAAATCACTTTTATATTTTAACAGTCCTGAGGACTATTTTATAGCTTTTGAGCCTCAGTTCAATTGAACTAGATGACCACCACACAAAAATCTCCTCTATAACTGGCACTAACTGGATCAATTTGGAAAACAAAATAATTCTCATATATAAAAATAAAACAGTTAGGGAGACCCGGTGACAAATGGGAGGGGTGCAGCAGCTGCTACTGCTGTATTTGCCTAAAGCTGGTATGCCTCTTGACAGTAACAATGTGTTCACACCAAAGTAGCACTACCCATATTGCCATTTCCTTCCAGCCCAATCATACTGTGGTTTCCCCAGGCAGTTTTAATTTGACAGGCTATAAAATCTATAAACATTCCATTCAGAAAAAATACACAAGCTCTGAGATTCTTTCATAGTCAAAGTTATGAGACTCCATTACATTTATAAGAAACAGGGGAAAAAATAGTATGTTTCCATGACTGGGGGAAAGCAGTGGACCTGCAAGTTGTACAGAGTTCCAGGAGAATACATCTGGATTGTCATATTACTGTGTGTCATGTCAAATGTTAAAATAGCAAAAGAAAACAACCAAACAAAAACAATTGGTAAACCAATCACAAAGGGCCCAGTTCTGCTGCCCTTACATTTATCCTACTACGTTACTCCATGAATAGCCCTATTGACTTCAGTGAGACCACTTGTTGAGTAAGGTATTACTCGAGTTGAGTAAAGGTGGCAAAATCTCGGCCCAAATGTTTAGCTGAAGATACTGATTGTGCAACATGATAGAAACTAAGTTATGTGACGTGTGATCCTCTCTGATATTTTGGCATTGAGGACAGTTGCTGAACAAAATAATAAATAATGTGACTGATATGGAAAGTCAAGAATCACTATATCTTTCATGCTGGCCATGGAGGGACTAAGGCGCAGATCCTTAAAGATATTTAGGTGGTTAAACCCCATTGAATTCAATGGGAGTTAGGTGCCTAAATACCTCTGAGGAATTTGGCATAACTGCTCATATGGAAACACAGAAAGGATCTCTTTTGCATTCACTACAGCTGATGTTGCCAAATACCCTGTAACAAGACATAGAGCCAAAATCACTCACTGCACACACTATGATCTGTTGGTGTGACTGCGAGCCATGTTACTGAAGTAACAGTCACACATCTCCCCTGTGATATAGAAGACAAAATAGACACCTTTATATTGCATAAAGCAACTTCAGGTGGTCAGCACATGAAAAGAAGAGTGTTGTAAAGTCCCTCAAATTGGCCTCTGGGCCTAGTCACATTTTTCTATGCTTGTTTTTCTTCTCTTCTTTTCTGTGTGATGCATTTTCCTTTGTTTTTTCTGTGGTTTCAAATATTAGTACCAGATGTGAGATGATTTTTCTGGTTTTACTGGGTATTTGAGGTTACCCAAAGTTCTGCCTATTTGAAAGGGCCTGATTTCTTCTTTCCCTGTTTTATTGTATAGTACTGTTGACCAAACAACACACACATAAGTAGAGAAAGACTAACTTTAGGAAGAAGGGAAAGGACTCTATTTTCCTCCTGTTACATGTTCTGCTATCAACTGCTATCAAGACTATTTAGCATACTAACAGAAGGAGTCTCTAGTAGCATAGTCTCGAGTAAGAAAATAAGTTTAAGTAACTGACAGACACTTCTGAATCTTTGTTTACAAAATAGCAGTTTAATGGTCTTAAATGTCACTTTCAAACTTAATGTTCTGAAAATTCTGGCAAAAAGATACAATTATAAGCAGCACAACTGATTTTCTACAGTAAAAAGCAATAGAGGGTCCTGTGGCACCTTTGAGACTAACAGAAGTATTGGGAGCATAAGCTTTCGTGGGTAAGAACCTCACTTCTTCAGATGCAAGACATCTTGCATCTGAAGAAGTGAGGTTCTTACCCACGAAAGCTTATGCTCCCAATACTTCTGTTAGTCTCAAAGGTGCCACAGGACCCTCTATTGCTTTTTACAGATTCAGACTAACACGGCTACCCCTCTGATTTTCTACAGTGTTCTTGATGTATATATAATCAGGAATTTCTCCAAAATAACCAATATATAAATGGAAATAAAAGGGATAATCTCAGGTAAATGCAATCTGTGACGGGTTGGATCACAGAAACCCCCTTGGGAGCTGCCACCTAATGTACCAAGACTACTTCTATTCCTGTTTTCCCTGCCAGCTCAGGACTCCAGCATCCTGTATTGCTGAGTCAGACACGCCCGTCTGCTCCAACACAGACCCAGGGTCTGAATCACTTGCCCCAAAACTGCAGGTTTACCTGAAAATAGCTCACAGTAGTGTGCTTGTCTCTAGCACTCAGATGCCCAACTCCCAATGGGGTCTAAACCCAAATAAATCCGTTTTACCCTGAATAAAGCTTATGCAGAGTAAACTCATAAATTGTTCGCCCTCTATAACACTAATAGAGAGATATGCACAGTTGTTTGCTCCCCCAGGTATTAATACATACTCTGAGTAAGTTACTAAGTAAAAAGTGATTTTATTAAATACAGAAAGAAGGATTTAAGTGGTTCCAAGTAGTAACAGACAGAACAAAGTAAGTCACCAAGCAAAATAAAATAAAATGCACAAATCTATGTCTAATCAAACTAAATACAGATAATCTCACCCTCAGAGATGCTTCAGTAAGTTTTTCTCAGACTGGACACCTTCCAGGCCTGGGCACAATTCTTTCCCCTGGTACAGCTCTTGTTCCAGCTCAGGTGATAGCTCAGGGATTCTTCATGATGGCTCCTCCCCCCTTGTTCTCTTCCATCCCTTTATATATCTTTTGCATAAAGCGGGAACCCTTTGTCCTTCTGGGTTCCCCCTGCCCCTGGAAAAGCACCAGGTTAAAGATGGATTCCAGGCCAGGTGACATGATCACTTGTCACTGCAAGACTTCATTACCCACTTGCCAGCACACACATATACAGGAAGACTAACGGGTAAACACAGCCATCTGCAGACAATGATCCTTGTTAATGGGAGTCATCAAGATTCCAAACCACTATTAATGGCCACTTTTTGCATAATTACAATAGGCCCTCAGAGTTATATTTCATATTTCTAGTTTTAGATACAAGAGTGGTACATTTATACAAATAGGATGATCACACTCAGTAGATTATAAGCTTTGTAATGATACCTTACCAGAGACCTTTTGCATGAAGCATATTCCAGGTACATTATATTGACTTATCATATTTTTATAAAACTATTCCAGTTACATTATATTCACTTCTTATTATGTTTTTATAAAACCATATAGACTGCATAACGCCACACAATCAATCTGCTAGTTTAAGTTTACACAGTTTTTTGCATTAACTGTTTATATAATATATTAATTCCTCAGGTCATTAACTAGGCTAAAAACAACAAGCAAGGTACTTACATTTTTAGCTGGTATATCTAACTGCACTGATTGACCCTGTAGATTAAATAAACTAAGTCAGAATCAATTATCATGATTGTTAGAGCCAGCAATCATTTGGGGACAACATTATGTAGCATTATGGCTCTGATCCTGCAGTCTTTAAGAGAGTAAAACTGGAGCCTGCAGGATCAGACCATAACTGTTAAATGCAAGTATAAATTGGGAAGAAATTAAACAAAAGAAGCATCTTCAAATGATGAGCACCAAAACAACTTGCTGTGCCAATCCTATCATAACTGCTGGGAGAAGGACAGAATTTAACACAGCCACTTAGTGTGAGTAGGGATCTATAAACATTAGTCTAGCAATTCAGACACCAGTAGCTAGATATTACTACTAATTTAAACTCAGTTGGTATTGGGGCCAAAAGAGAGTGATGATCAGCCAAAGTAAACCCTTCTTCCATCAATTTTCCATGCTGTGAAGTGAATCCCTCCTGTCATGGGGTCAGAACATATTTGCTACATGGCTACCACTGGAATGGAAAAAAGATGCAATGACCCTCATAAAAGTAAAAGAATAACTCGCTTTCTTAAAAATCCAATGAATATTCCAGTCACTGGCCAGACAAGAAAGGGGGGAAAAGTTGAAGAAATATATTGAAAATAGAGATGAGCCAAGGAGACGATGTGCAAGTCTGGATCCAGGTCCAAATTAGGTTCAGACTAAGGTTTAGAATTTGGGTTTGAGGATGAACTAGGCCAAGTTCTGAAATCTTGTGATCTCTTCTTGGGAGATTTTGCTCCATAAAATCAGAAATCCTACAACTGATACTGTAAGATTTCAAACACCACGGGTTGCATCCAAACCAGTTCTAGAAAATAGGTGCCTGGTTTTAGATCCAACCCAGATCAAAATTATAGGGCAATTTGGATGCTGACATTTGACTCCAACCACATTCTATAAAATTTCAGAGGGCTAGTACTTGAAGTTCTGGTTTGGAACCATCCAATTCGAAGTAGAAAAGATTTTTTTTCAAATGAACTTGGCCATGAACAGAATGAGAAATAAGGTAGATTGCAGTTCAAAACATTGCTAAAATTCTATTCTTTCTTTCTTTGATGAATAAAACAAAGATGATGATTGTAAATATGTTGCAGTCAATCTGGAAGTCTAGCCAAGCCATGCTTGCCACAGGATATGAGGCCGGGGCAAATTCACCTTAATACTTCTCAGATCTTGGGAACATGTAAGGGCCCTGTTAACCCCTTGTCAGAGTCAGAGCAGCCTTAGAGAGACTTTAATCTTCCCTGACTGCAATAGCCCCCTATTGGCAGTTTTGCTAACTCCGGCATTCTGGCGACACTCCCTCCTGCTCTTGACATACCCCTTGAACTAGGGGTTCTATACGGTGGTATGGGGTCTCCTATACCATCACTATTTAGTTGGCAAGTCTTCCATACAAAGTCTCATATTGGAAGATAGTTTGAAAATCACTTCTAATGGAATATTTCTTGCAGTAGCCTTCTGTAAGGTAGGCATTGTTTCCTTGTATTCCCCTATCTACCTACATCCATCTGTTGACTCTTGTCTTATACTTAGATTGTAAACTCTGTATGGCAGGAACCATCTTTTTGTTCTGTGTTTGTACAGCACAGTGGGATTGTGATTACAGGTTTAATGGAATGCTAAACTGTATTATACTGTTCTGCCACTAGATGGCACCGTGTATAAAATACCTTATTTAAAGCTAGCCTTAGTCTTAGCCATACCTGGAAGAGTGTTAAAAGATCTTATGATGAACACTTCGGGTACAAATAAGCAAGTTCTATGACCAGTCCATAGAACAGGAACATAACATGGAACAGGAACATAACATGGTGTCAAAAGTAAACTAAGAACAGAAATGGAAGGAACAAAGCAACAAAGGTTGGAATGGACAATCTGGAAACAATATTTTGCCAGTTTTTGTATTGTTACCAAGCTGTGCAAAGAAACTGGAGATATTAAGGTATCTTCTTTAATTTATGCTATAGGGAAGCAGGCAGAGCTGTAGGGAAGCATATCTTTAAATCCTTTGACTTTACTGAAGACTGTCACAAAACTGATTTGAAAGGGTTCTGGATATGTTTGAGCCATACCTTATACCTCAGAGAAATGTGATTTATGAAAGAACATATTTCCATCAGAGAATGTTGAATGTTTTATAAGAGATCTGCATACTGAAAACTCTGATTCTGGGAATGCAAAACATGAAAATATCAGAGAGGGGCTGGCTATTGGGTTAACAGATAAAAACTTTCTACAGCAGCTACAATGGAAGAGAGATTTAACCCTAGCCACAGTTACACAGAGAGCAAAGCAATGCGAGCTGGTGAGACAGCAAAACCTAAAGCAACAGGACAAACTTGAAAAACCTAAAACTAGCTTAGAAACTGTAAACAGACACTTGAATGTTAAAAGTCATTATCATAAAACTGCTGAGGCAAGGAGAGAGAACTCCCAAGCTAAAAAGGACAAATTCCAGCCTACATGTACAAGAAATGGAAAAAGCCATATCCCAAGAGGTGATGCATGTCCAGCCAAGGCACACAGTGTAATAAATGCATGAAATATGGACACTTTGCAGCAGTTTGCCACACCAAACCAGTCAGGGAGTTGACTCATATTACAGACAATCAAGAACCAATTTTTCTGGGACCTATAACTTGTGATGACATAGAGGCTGCCTGGACAGTGAAACTGATTAGTCATGGCAAGACTATTGACTTTAAAATGGACTCAGTCATCTCAGAAGGGACTTACAATTACCTTTAACCCCTCCCAGCGCTGAAGTCACTGGACACAGTTCTGACTAACCCTGGAGGTACCCTTGAACTGCATGGGCCAGTTCACCACAGAAACAACTTACAAAGATAAATGTCCCAACAACAACGAAGTGGGTGAAGCCAGACAATCACTACTTTCTCAAATGAACTCATACAGGAAAATAATCAAAGATGAAAACGCCCTATGACCTGTGGGTGGACACTTTTCACAAAGTGATCACTCTATATCTGACCGAACAGTCCTCTTCCTCAAAGGAGACTTGCATAACACCTTCAAAAGACGAGCCTGTGAGCTTAAATTCATAACTTTGCTAAGCACTAAAAATCACATTCTGAATAGAGACACTGGATTTATGGCTTATTACAAAAATGACATAAATGTGTATGTGGATGCTGTGGACACATAGAGACTAGTGTCAGAAAAGATACAACAACAGCTACCAAAAGTAATCTTGACAGACACACAACTTCAGGAAGTTCTAAGTTACATTAGGTGTGCCTGGCCCAAATATCTGAAGGACTCTAAGAAAGTGACAAGAGACTACTTTGCGGTGCATAGACAATTAAGCAAGTCAAAAGGACATCAAGGACTAACTAAATGATGTGAATAGGCCAACTAGTGAATGTGGTGGTTGGGCAGCAGAAAGGACATAAAAAAACATGTATCTGCACGTGAACACTGCAGAACTAACAGACCAACACAACACAAAGAACCTTTAATAACAACCTATCTACCAGGCAGACTTTGGAAAAGATTAGCTGCAGATTTATGCAAATTCAGAGGACATCATTACCTGGTCGTCATGGACTATTTTTCAAGGTATATAGAAATAATGTACTTGAAAGACATAACATGTCACAGTGTTATTGAGAAACTGAGGTGCACTTTTGCTCATTTTGATATTCCAGAACAACTAGTGACAGACAATAGACCACAATTCATTGCAGCAGAATTTGTCATACTGAACAAAATATGATTTTGATGTTATTACTAGCAGCCCACATTACCCACAAGCAAATGGAGGGACTGAGAGAGTTGAACAGAAAAACAAGAAAATCCTATAGCAGGAAGATCTATTCCTCACTCTTCTGAGTTACAGATCAATACTCACACTAGCTACTGGATATAGTCCAGCTCAACTACTGTTGGGAAGACAACTTTAGAAGAGACCCTATCTCCAAAGGGGCCAGACATGAAGAGATAAAATCAGATAAAAAGGACAAAAAGTGCTTATGAACATTTTTATATCAGACATAACTCAGAAAATGGCTGAGTCTAGAACTTGGTGGTTGGTTGCATGTCAAATTGGGTGGAGAAAAAAGGATGGACAACTCCAACTGTCGTAAAGAAAAAGAATTTAGCACCCAGATCACATGTGATCGAAACCAACAGTGGAAAAACCATTGACATTGACAGTTGCTTCCTCAGAAAGAACAATCAACAAGAGGAAGCTCCACCAATGCAGAATAAGAAGTTGATAAACTAATCACAGCCAGTCATTGCAAAGGACCAACTTGTTACGTGTTCGGGTTGTGTAATTAGAAAACCAGTACAATTCAGAGACACTTAACAGACTGATATGTACTGAACTTCAAAGATAGTGTGATGGTTAGTGTGACCATATTTCCCAAAGGTAAAATGGGACACCATGTGGGGCTCGCCTGAGCTGCCCCCCTCCCCTCGCATGAGGCTTGCCTGATCCTCCTGCCTCCTGCCCCCCATGTGGGATTGATCAGTTGGCAAGAGCAAATGGGACAAATGCCCAGTTTTGCCAAAAAAGTTGGGATATCTGGGACTGGGCTTAAAAAGGTGACTGTCCCGGCCAAGACGGGACGTATGGTCACCCTAGTGATAGGGTAATTATTGTAAATGATAGGAAAGTAGAACTTAAACAGGAAGATATACTGTAATGGAACAGTTTCAGAGTGGTAGCCGTGTTAGTCTGCATCAGCAAAAAGAATGAGGAGTACTTGTGGCACCTTAGAGACTAACAAATTTATTTGGACATAAGCTTTCATGGGCTAAAACCCACTTCATCAGATGCATGCAGTGGAAAATACAGTAGGAAGATATACTGTATTTTCTGGCGTATAAGACTACCTTGTAACCCAGGAAAATCTTCTCAAAAGTCAGGGGTCGTCTTATACGTCGGGTGTCGTCTTATAGGGCGGGTGCTGAAACTTCCAAGCCGGACTGGAGAATCTGAGGTCACCGCATATGGTGGGGGGAGCTCAAAAACGGCCGCGGCCGCATCCCCGCCGTATGCGGCGACCGTATGAAAGCAGCAAGGGCGGAGCAAGCTGCAGGCGTCCGGGACGCCCGGGGTATGGAAAAAAGAGAGAGAGCGGCGCTGTGCCCAGAAAAACACGCGGTAGCGCAAACACGCCTCTTTCACCCGTCTGGCCCGCCCTGGTATCCTATTACCTCCTTCTGTGCCTCTCAGATCTCGCTCCTGAGGACTGCAGTGAAGCGGCAGTGCGAGATCTGAGAGGCAGAGAAGGAGGTAATAGGATACAAGGGCGGGCCAGACGGGTGAAAGAGGCGTGTTTGCGCTACCGCTCTGATAGTCTTGGAGACAGGGAGGGCTGGGCAAGCAGGGAGAGCTGACCAATCCAAGCAGGCTTTGTATACAACAACCAGCCAATCGCCGGTAAGGTACATCGCTGTTGTATACTGGGTACCACATACAGTACAGCACCAGTATCTGTACCTGTTCATACAGTATAGCACCAGTACATACAGTACAGTATACAAATTTCCAACAGTCAAAACCCCATCATGGCTCCACCAGCAAGAAGAAAGAAATATGAAGCCAGTTTCAAACTTAAAGTTGTAAACTTTGCCATGGAACATAATAACTGCGCTGCTGCAAGACAATATGGAGTAACAGAAAAGATGGTTCGGGACTGGAAAGCAAATGAAAAAGCATTAAAGAGTATGCCAAGGGGTAAGTGTGCATTAAGAAGAGGCACCCCACATTGGCCAGAACTCGAAAAACATGTAGCAGACATGGTGAATGAGCATCGCCAAAACGGTTATGTAGTGACACGAAATAAAATACGTTTGTTTGCACTTCAGTGGGCCAAATCTAACCCAGATCACAGCAACAGATTTAAGGCCACTGTATCCTGGTGTACTAGATTCATGGGAAGGCATAATATGGTACTGAGGCAAAAGACGAAAATTGCCCAAAAATTACCTGCAGATCTTGATAGCAAAGTAAATAGTTTCCATCGATACGTAATACAACAGCGCACTAAACATGGCTATGCGTTAAGTAGTATTGGAAATATGGATGAAACTCCAATTAATTTTGATATGGTTGGAAATAAAACTGTCCATCAAAAAGGTGAAAAAACAATTTTAATTAAAACAACAGGACATGAGAAGTCCAGTTTTACAGTGGTACTAGGATGCACAGCTGATGGCGCCAAACTGAGACCAATGATTATTTTTAAAAGAAAAACAATGCCGAAACTCAAGTTCCCTGTTGGTTGTTTTGTAGATGTGAATGAAAAAGGCTGGATGGATGAAGAAGGGGTAAAGCTATGGCTTGATAATGTATGGAGCAGACGACCAGGTGGACTTATTCAAAAATGTAGTCTACTGGTGTGGGATATGTTCAGGGCTCATTTAACTCCCAGCACCAAGCAAAGGCTTGCAAGACTAAACACAGATGAGGCAGTTATTCCTGCAGGATTGACATCGTTGGTACAGCCACTGAATGTGTGCCTAAACAAGCCATTTAAAGATCGCATTCGAGAACAGTGGAATGAATGGATGGTTAGCGGTGAAAAGTCATTCACAAAAGGAGGAAACATGCGTGCTCCACAGTTGGATGTTTTGTGCAAGTTTGTCATAAAAGCCTGGAATGATATTGATGCAGAAATAGTAATCAAGTCTTTCAAGAAGTGTGGCATATCAAATTCATTAGATGGTATGGAGGACGACTACTTGTGGCAAGATGAAGAGGAAGCTGAAGCTGAGACCACACCATCTGATACGGAATTCGATCCATACGATGACTGCCTTACAAATGTATCACAAGATGTCATTGATGTACTTATGATATCAGATGACGAACAGGAGGATTTTGAAGGCTTTTAAAGGGAAACTGTCATGCCAGCAAAACCTGTAAAAATACCATAGCTTGCAGTTATGATGGGCGTTGCTAACTGCCAGGGACTTGCCCGGCACTTGCTCTCTCTCTATTGTTTGTTATCTTCCTCCTATCATCATCAGTTCCAGTTTGGTTGACAGCTTAGAAAACAAACAGCATGGCAGCTCCCAGGGGTTTATTGTCTTATCCTTCCTTTCAGCTTTAGAGTGAATTAGGAAAAGTTTAATCCACTTGCACTGTTTTATGTTTACATGTTTGATGACAAACAGCCTTATGTTTATAAGTGACAGTTTTCCTGCTAAGTACCTGCATGTCATAAGCATTTGAATTAAAATTACCATATTGAAATCAAATCTGATGTTTTTTTAATTTTTATTTGGTGTGCATTGGAAGAGGGGTAGTCTTATACGGCGAGTATATCCCAAACTCTTTATTTTAACTGGAAAAGTTGGGGGTCGTCTTATACGCCCAGTCGTCTTATACGCCGGAAAATACGGTATATCCAACTGTATTATACTATTCTGCCACTAAGTGGCACTCTGTGTAAAATATCTTGTTTAAAGCTAACCTTTAAACCAGAAATGGGGCTTTGAAATGCTACATAATAAATAAACAAATTAATTAAAAAATTATTGCTTTTCAGCCTCTGAGAAAGGGAAAAATGCACATGAAAGGTTATTTGCTAAGTAATAAATTGCAAAGTGAAGTACTGTACTGCAAGCAGTAATGAGAATTGTATTAATCCAGGGACTCAGCAGTGACATGCCAAAGCCTTTCTAGTATCATATTGCATCCAAACAGTGCGTAGGGAAAAGTACTTGGGAAGAATGAAAAGTATACCAGCAAAATATGTTATTTTAGCCAGCAGCCTTTTCCCTTCTCAGCAGTTTATGTATTTATTTTTAGTCACTTATAGTCCTGCTTTCTGATCTGAATCCTAATGTCATTATTTGAGCTTATTTAGCGCAACCATTCTTCACTTTGAGCCCATTATTCATATGTATGGTCCAGTAGGCAGTGTTAGTGAAAAGTCCCTAGTAACATATATTGGGATGCCAAAGCAAGCTATTTTTTATTTATAGGTATTTCTAAGGCTTAAGCTACACAACAGACTTCTGTCGGTATAACTATGTTGCTCAAGGGTGTGGAAAGCGACCTAGTTATATCGACCTAACTCCTGGTGTAGACAGCACAGTGTTGACAGGAGAGGTTTTCCTGTCACCTCCTCTCATGGAGGTGGAGTAACTATGCGGATGGCAGCGCTCCTCTGGTAGCGTCTTCACTAAAGCGCACTGCAGCGTTTTAAGTATACACCTGCCCTCAGCAACTCAGCACTGTACTTAGGCATCTTACAAATGTTAATGAAGTGAGTTCTCAACAGTTAGGAAGGGTCTTGTGGTTAAAGAATGGCCTGCTAGGTAGGTAGGTATGTGTGTGTTCAATTTCTTGGCAATCCTGAACAAATCACAATCTCCTGAAAAATGGCACACTAATACCTTCCTATCTTACAAGGGTGATATCATGGTAAATTCATAAATATATGGGAGGTGGTCAGAGAGGTCCTATTATTTCTCCAATTTTGCATATGTGGAAACAGGCACAGGGAGGTTGAAGTTCAGTTTTGTAAAATTGCCTCAATTTTGGGGAGTCAAAAACCTTTTCCTCGTGAGGATGGCTTGGAAGTGAGCACTGCCCCAACCATGGGTTGCCTTATTTCACCCTCAAAGGAACTACACAGGGTAGCTTTCAAGAATATTGTGGCCAGACACACTCTGGGGTGAAAATATAAGGCTCATTTCTTACCTATTAATTAGATTTCTTCAAATATTCTTATTCTACCTCTCACATTCCATCCACTTATTGTGAAGTCCTAAGCTTTTCTCAGTTACTTGTTTATAGTTTTTAATGTTTTACCTTCTTATTTTAATCCCTTTTACTAGTTAATAGCCACTGTCCTACATAGTTTCCTACTTAGTGAGTTCTGCTTTGCGAGTTCTGCTTTGCACCGGAAATTTTAACAAAAGAATTTGGAAAGCCACAAAATATTCTAATGTGAAATACAGCACAGACTAAATACAAAACATATGAGGCACTTAGCACATTTAACTGGTTACTTTCCTCAATAACAGAAGCTTGGAGATTGACTGAGCAGAGTGAGATATAAAGCAGGGGAAGAGTTTAGCAGAACTCTGATAATTAAATGAGAAAAATGTGTTGTTAGGGGGAAGAGTCTAGTAAACTGAGCAACAGGGCAAACAATAGCATTGCTTGGGAACTTTCTGTTTTTTGTTGTTGTTGTTGTTTTTTTATGGAAAATATGGTTAATACAACACTGACATTTTCCATGGGAAAATATTGTTTTTTTCCTGAAATTATTTTTTTCGTTTGTTTTGGGTAGGTTAACATTCATCTCTGCATCCATTTGAGCCACCACAGTACCCGTGAATTAGGAATAGTAGTTCAGGTGCCTCAGCCCCCTGTCTCCTATATGGGCCAGACTCCCCTCCCAGACTTCATCTCCCAGGATAAACCGCTGTCTGTCTCCCCCTGACTGAGCTGCTGCAGTGCATCATGGGAGGCCCATGGCCACAATTCATCATGGGAAATGAGTTTGACTGGGGAGCCCAGCTGATAGGAGAGAATGAGGGCATGAGGCTGAGACATCTGAATTATAACTCCCATGAGGCAGCACAGGCAGATGTAGATTTACCTTTGCCCAAGGACCAGAAACAAAAGATTTTGTTTCCAGTCAACAAACTGAACCAAAATATTTTGACATTTGCACAAATCAAAATTTTTCAGAACTTTGGTTCCCTGAAAGTTTTGATATTGACTTCTTGTCCAGATTTGGGATGAAAACAAATATTGATATATTATAATTTATAATTTCCTGTGGGGCAGAAATTCTGGTTTTGATCAGTTTTAGCAAATAAGAGCTGTAAGTGTTATCACATCATTCCTATGTTCTTAGGTCTTGTTTATTTTTTACCATCTTGATTTCAGAAAATGGAATCTTCATTCTTATCCACTTTAGAGAGAGTGGTTTAATAATCTAAGAGCCAGGACCTCCATAGTTCTAACTGACTTTGCCACTGACTCTCTTTGGGTATGTCTACCCTGTAAGTGTGATTGTAGCATAGGTAGGCAGACATGGTGGCATGGGCTTCAGCCAGGCTAACCTCCCAAGTGCAAGTCTTCTGGGGACCCTGGTATATACTTGTGTTGCTAGGCCCCAGCACCATTTGTTCACTACTACTACTACTGTTACCATGCCTACACATGCTATAATCACACCTTCACTTGCAATGTAGACAAACCCTTTACAAATCATTCACGGCTAGATTTTCACAGGCTTTACTCCCATGCTCAGCTTGGCTCAGATTGCCACTCTAGATGCTGAGGAGAGAGCAGGAACTACTTACCCAGTGCTCTCCATTCCACACTGGAAGGAGAGAGGACTGAGAGAGACTAGAAGTGACCTGGCGGCCTGGCCCTGTTCTTCTTCTTCACCAGCCAAGTAGCCAGCCAGGCACACAGTGTGGGATATGTAAGGTACTTCATGAAAAAGTAACTTACTCCTTACCCAGAGCAAAGCGGGGAGGAATTCTGACTCTGAGTCTGTTTCGTCTCTGGACTGCTGCTGGGGTGGCTCAGCTAGGCTTGCGAAGGGTCCGGTTTTTGACGGAAATGTCCGGTCAAAAAGGGACCCTGGCAGCTCCAGTCAGCAAAGCTGGCCAGGCCATTAAAAGTCTAGATGGTGCGGGACTAGCAGGCTCCCTACCTGGCTCTGCGTGGCTCCCAGAAGCGGTGACACGTCTCTCTGGCTCCAAGGTGCAGGGGCAGGCAGGGGGACTCCACGTGCTGGTCCCACCCCATGCGCCTGCTCTGCAGTTCCAATTGGCTGGGAAACACAGCCAATGGGAGCTGCAGGGGCAGCATCAACCACGCAAAGCCGCCTGGCCACACCTACGCCTAGGAGTCAAGGGACATGTCGCCACATCCAGAAAGCCCCCCGAGGTAAGCGCCGCCCGGAGTCCACACCCCAACTCCCTGCCCCAGCCTGGAGCCCCCTCCCACACCCAAACTCCCTCCCAGAGCCCACGCCCTCTCCCAATTCCCTGCCTCAGCCTGGAGGCCCCTCCCACATCCAAACTTCCTCCCAGAACCCACACCCTGCACCCCGTCCCACATCCCAACCCTCTGCCTCAGCCCTGAGCCCCCTCCCACATCCTGACCCCCTCATTTCTGGGCTCACCCCATAACCCGTACCCCCAGCCCAGAGCCCATACCCCCTCCAACACCTCCGCCTCAGCCTGGAACCCCCTCCCACACTTCAAACCCCTCTGCTCCACTCCCCAGCATGGAGCCCCCTCGTGCACTCCAAACCCTTCATCCTTAGCCCCATCCCAGAGCTCACACCCCAACCCCCTGATCCTGCCCTGATCCTGCCCCCTCCCACACCTTGAACCCCTCATTTCTGGCCCCACCCCAGAGCCCGAACCCCCAGCCAGAGCCCAAACCCTCAACTGGAGCCCTCACCTCCTCCTGTACCCAACCCCCTTCCTCACCCCGGTAAAAATGAGCAAGTGAGGGTGGGGAAGAGCGAGTGAGAGAGGGAAGGGGGGATGGAGTTAGTGAGGGGCGAGGCCTCAGAGAAGGGGGGCAGAGGCAGGGCCTCAGATAAGGAGTGGGGCAGGGGTGGGGAAAGGGTGTTTGATTTTGTGCGATTAGAAAGTTGACAACCTAGACAGCTAAGAGCTGCCCCTTAGCCTGGGTATAGTGTAAAGTTACATTGTAGCCCTTAACAACTCTGGTTCAGTTTTCCAATCTTTAAAATGGAGATTTTGGCATATACCTGTCTCTCCGGGGTATTAATGAGGTTTTGATAATTTTTCTAATATAGTTTGATCTCAAAATTATCTGTAAAAGTGATAAGTCCTCCTAACTTTCTGTGGACGAATTTTCAGTCTTCAGTCATCCTTTTTGCCCCTAAGGTCCAGCAAAGCGCATGCAGGGAGATGTTGCAACTGAAAGTTTTCTTTAGAGACAATTTTCATAAAAATAGAGTTTGAGACATCTGCTTGCAGGACTCTGTGGGCTGTGTGCCATAGTCAATTTTAATTGAAAACAACTCTGAAACCTTTAATTGGAAGCGTATGCTTCAAACTGAGGGACACTCAACTGATTTTCTGCAGAAAGTTCCCGGTAGCCAAATGGCAATTTGTAATGAAACTAAAGATTTTTTTGGGGGGGTGGGGGGGAAGAGTGCAGAGAGAGAACCAAAGGCTTGAGTAAAATTTTCAAAAGTGCCTAAGTGATTTAGGAAACTAAGTCCCAGTTTCAAAAGTGACTCAGGGACTAAGGCATTAAGGAGATTTTGACTCCTGAACGTCTACATCACTTAGAAAAATGGGATCATAGAATCATAGAAGTGTAGGACTGGAAGGGACTTCAAGACTCAAGGCAGGACTACGTAATAACTAGACCTTTCCTGACAGGTATTTGTCTAACCTGTTCTTAAAAACCTCCAATGATGGAGATTTCACAACCTTCCCAGGCAATTTATTCCAGTGCTTAATTACCCTGACAGTTAGCAAGTTTTTCTTAATGTCCAACCTAAACCTCCCTGGCTGCAATTTAAGCCCATTGCTTCTTGCCCAGGATGAGGCCCTTTTGAAAATTTTACTCCTAGTGAATTATACTTTGCTGAGTATCCATTTCTGTACATGTTAAATGCTAAAAGATAATCTGATGTAAAAAAACAACAACCTTGAAGACAAAATTACCACATTTTTCTAATTAAGTGTTTATTCTTGATATCCTTAATCAGTCTTTAGGCAACCTCTCTCCCATCCATTGGAGCTCAGAGTAAACATTGAAGGACTGGATCTATAGTTGTAAAGATTTATGTTTACTGTGTGCTTTCTACAAGTCATTACGCTCAGTACGGGGATAGCTGGATGAAATTTAATGTCTTGTGATATATGGGAGGTCAGACTAGATGATTTAATGGTCCATTCTGGTCTTAAACCCTGTGGATTTTATGACTTTCAAGGAATGGCCACTTTTTCAAAGATTAACACATTCTATATCAACCATTCCGGGTTAAATAATTAGTGTAGTAAGACAAAATTCATGAATATATACTTGATTTTCTGGAAGTCTCTGTACTTCACTACTTGTTAGAAAGTGAAGGAGCTCATCAGCATTTCCTGTCAAAACATAGATATGGTGTTTGGATGACAAATCAGTGCTTAGGCTTATTTGAAAAAGCACCTAAGTACATACTTGTGCTTAAATCCCATTTACTTCAATGAGACTTAAGCACATGTTTAAAGTTAAGTGCTTTCTTGAACAGGGATGCTTTCCTGAATCAGGGCAATAGCCCCAAAATTGATTTCTTTAAGGTACACATGCATTCCTTGCTTCCTCCGCAAGTCTTCTAGGTGGTCTGAAGACCATGTGAGCCATCCATTATTTTCCTCACAGAACATCCAAAGCACAAAAGCCCACACTTGCTGGGGGTTTGACTGAGGATCTGTTTCAATATGGATTTATCACATAAGCACAAGCTTTAGGGCTCTACCCTGTAGTGCTTACTTATGCAGAACTCATGTTGGTAACAACTGAATTTTGCTTGAGTGAAGACTGACTAGAACTGGGTGAACTATTTTCAGTAAATAATTTATTCAATGAATTTAAGCCCCTTTTCAACTCATGAATTATCCACTAAGAGACTTCAGTTTGCATGAATTTGCTAACTGAAATTATTCAATGAATAGTTTATACAAATATATTTCAACCTGTGAATTTCTCACAAACTGTTAACCATGACTATTCCTTCACTTATTCACGGTTTGCTGTTCACAAGGTGAGATTCTGCTTCCTGATTGGAAGATTCTCAAATCCCAAAAGAGCCTTGTAAAGAGATGCTCAGATACTATAGTGATGGAAGCCATATCTGTACCTGGAAAGCTACAGGCAGACACTTTCAGTACTAATATAAAGTATCCCGATATTTTCTCTTACCAGGAACAGACTGGTAAATAAAAAATTAACTGTATGAATGTTTGTGGAAAGCAAATAAAAGGCAAGTGTCAAAATGAACTTGCAGTTGTTGCGTGAATATTTGTTCATGAATAATTGTGTGCAGTATTGAGCTGACTCTATGACCAAATAAGGACTGAAGGATTTGGCTTATGATGTGCAGCAATTATTTTGTACACAATTGTACTTTATAGGACCAAATTCTTCGGTGGTGTACATAATTTGTTAAAATTTTACTTAAGCCGCGCCCATTTACTACCACAGAGAAGTTGGCTTATGGACTCTCTAGCAAGGAGTAGATAAGGAGAATGGCCTGATGTATGATAACATGCATGACAGAATTGCTTTAGCTTTTCTTCCTGAAAGCTGCTGCCTCCATAGTCTCTGCTGCTAATTGTTACTAATGGCCCATATCAGGATCTTCACACAAGATGAGGCTAATCAGTCTCACTAACACCAACAACTAACCCTAATCCTACAGGTTTCAGTGGTAGCCGAGTTAGTCTATATCAACCCGTTTTTTTAACTAATCCTACAATTGCTTGAAGTCACTAACTTCTCCACAAAAAAACCCAAATAGATGTTAGTACTAGATCTTACATGTGTATTATACTCTTGGATATAATATAATGGATAGGGGAAAAGGAACTAAAATGTGAATGCAGAATAGAAATTTCCTTGCCTTGATTACAATGAATATATTTACTGAAAACAGAACAGATGAGTGGAGGAAATGTACCTGTTGTTAAGAGTCTGATTTAAAAACAGTTCAGCTGTGCAGAAATATGATCTCTTTCATGATTGGGGAGATTGATGGTAAGAGGGGGCAGGATAGCTCAGTGGTTTGAGCATTGGCCTGCTAACCCCAGGGCTGTGAGTTCAGTCCTTCAGGGGGCCACTTAGGGATCTGGGGCAAAATCAGTACTTGGTCCAGGCAGTGGGCTGGACTCAATAATCTTTCAAGGTCCCTTCCAGTTCTACAAGATAGGATATCTCTATTAATTTAATTTATAAGATGCTACATAAAAGCCTGCCAGTCACCCAAGGGAAAAGATCTTGATGGCTGCTTTGGGTTCAGTTTTTACAATATTTCTAAAAATTCTGGAGAAGGGAAAATGTGGTTGTGACCCATGTTCTGAATTCAAAATCCTTATGAGAAATCACAGGGCTATGTGATTAATGCACTTATTATGAACCTCGGTACCACAGTCACCTCACCTGTACTCTGACTGCTAATTCATCTCACCCCAGACTTATTCTAACTTTCCAACATTTTAGCAGCTGCAGACACTCAATAAAATCAGCCTGCCACATATATATTCTCTCTATATGTGGAATTTCCTCTCACCCCTTCAGTTTTCCACTGGACCAAGGCCAACAACAGACAAGATTCTACATTCCTGCACCAGTGACATGTTTAAGTCCCAACATTGCAGAACCCTCCAGAAGCAGAAATGGGAGCTTTCTAGCATTACAAAGGAAGGATTCCCAGATTTCCAATGGGAGAAAAAATAATGACAATGCATTATTTAAATTAAATAGCCACCTTATGATATTTTCTTTATTTAAATGATATGGCATGCTATATGTTGTATACAAAGAACTATTGCATTTGTTGACATTGAACAAATCTAATCAAAATCTGTGCTGAATTCTTTATAGTGTTGGGGCCTGATCCAAAGCCCACTGAAGTCAACTGAAAGATTCCCTTTGACTTCAGTGAGGTTTGGATTAGGAGTCTGAAGCACAGAAGAACTTTCTTTCCACCTTTCTTGAGCAAGCATATAGTTGGGAATGATAGTGTGCCGTGACAGTTTTAGTATGGCATGATGCAGCAACTCATTTGCATGTCGTCGGCAGTCCAAAATGGCATCCTCCATGCAGTATGACCTCACATATGTGCAAGGTCACGCTGTGCAGAGGATGCCATTTTGGGGCTGGACCGGAATCATCCCACAGGTTGGATTTGGGCTGCCAGTTGAATGGCGCACAGCCGGTTGGGCATGCAATGTGTGTGTTGCACTCATAGATGGCATGCCACTGGTTGGGAGAGAAATAAAGAATGGAGAAAGAGAGGCCACTATCAGCAAAATATAAAGATTAAAACTGTTAAAATTAAATCACATTAGCAAAATATTTAAAAAGGCTGAACATGGCTATTAGCTATACTATTTCCCGCCCATCTACAAAGTCCAGCATTGTCTCTCTTTCCTCACTGATGTCTTTCTTGCCATCTTCAACCAGTCTATGAAGGGTGCTGTAGTGCTGCTCACTGCTGTTGAAAGAGTAGAGTTGAGAAGCGTCTTCCCAGGCCCGGAAGGTTGGCATGGGAAAGGCATCCGGTTCTTCGTTCTCAAAAAAGCTCGTCAGGTTTCGTTCACTGAGTTTGGTAGCATATAGCTGGAAAAGTTGTTCCAGTTGTTCTCTCTCCTTCTCTATGTAGATCCTCCAGAACTTCATTTGAAGGTGGCTGATTTTAGATTGACACCTGGCACAACAGGTGGTTAACAGAGACAAAAGAGCTGTAGTGACTATGATGCACCATCCTAGAACCTGGAAAAGAAAATAAACAGGCCATGCACGTCAAAAAAACCTGAATCTAAATTTCACTTAGATCAGGAATAACTGAGTCACAGTTCTTTGTGTTGAGGATACAGTTTTCTTTTCCCAGCCACAGTGTGGATCTCTTAGCCATAAGTGTAGATCAATATTGCATATTTCTTTTTATTCATTTTGTACCCAAAACTCCCACTGATGTCAACAGGAGTTCTGTATTTGGAGCAAAAACAATAAAATATGCCATAAGTGAGGATCAAGAATACTGAATACCCTACATTTTGTATTTTGCCACAGATTTGTGTGGTTTTTAAATTATATTATTTATTTGTATTACTGTTGTGCCTAGAGGTCCCTACTGAGATAAGGGTTTCATTGAGAAAAGTGCTGAACATGGACATAGTAAGAGACAGTCCTTGCCTCAAACAACTTACAGTCTAAATAGAGAAGACAGATAAAGGGTGGGAGAAAGGAACTGTTTTACCAGTGGGGAACTGACACACAGAACGATGAAGTGACTTGTCAACAATTACAGGAAGTGAATCCAGATCATCCAAGTCCACTGCCTTAACCACAAGACCATCCTGTGTCTTTTATAGTTTTCTTAATTGACTGGTAGAAAACCCAAGAAAAGTCAAAATGATCAGTCAAAGCATTTTAAAAATGCACAGCATGAGTTTAAAAATGAAGCTTCCTTCCAGCAGGAATGGTGTCTTATTTATATAAATCCGTCTCGCCAAATAGGTTAGAGAAGATGATATCAAGGTCTCAGCTGCGCAGATTCATCACAGAAATATATAGGTGTATACGATGTTTGAAATTGCTCAGTATGTTTCATCACACCAAGGAAAATGTAGGTAGATAGAAGAGGGTAAATTGGCACTAGAGCTGGGTGAGTAACCGCTTTCCTGTCCCACGAGAATTTTTGAGATTTCAAAAAGTGATCCACCAGCCCACACAAACATACCCCAGCTTTTCCAAATTGAAATGCTCAGCTGACAGAATTCCATTGTGCAAAAATGTGTGTTTTCATACATTTGAAGACTTCAAATGTTGCTGTAAAATGGAATTATCATTCTCCAGAGAGCTCTAATAGTGATGATATGGAGATCTGGAACCTGTCATGTACAAATAATTACCAGGTAAAATCTGTATTTACCTGAGAGAAATATATAAACAATTTACTCATAGAAATGTGTGAAACAGAGAATCATAGAATTATAGAATATCAGGGTTGGAAGGGACCTCAGGAGGTCATCTAGTCCAACCCCCTGCTCAAAGCAGGACCAGCCAGGACTTTATCAAGCCTGACCTTAAAAACCTCTAAGGAAGGAGATTCCACCACCTCCCTAGGTAACCCATTCCAGTGCTTCACAACCCTCCTAGTGAAAATTTTTTTCCTAATATCCAACCTAAACCTTCCCCACTGCAACTTGAGACCATTGCTCCTTGTTCTGTCATCTGCTACCACTGAGATCAGTCTAGATCCATCCTCTTTGGAACCCCCTTTCAGGTAGTTGAAAGCAGCTATCAAATCCCCCCTCATTCTTCTCTTCTGCAGACTAAACAGTCCCAGTTCCCTCAGCCTCTCCTCATAAGTCATGTGCTCCAGCCCCCTAATCATTTTTGTTGTCCTCCGCTGGATTCTTTCCAATTTTTCCACATTCTTCTTGTAGTGTGGGGCCCCAAACTGGACACAGTACTCCAGATGAGGCCTCACCAATGTCAAATAGAGGGGAATTTCCTCCAGGCAATCCAGGAAATTTTTGGAAAGTGTAGGGGACAATTTCCTGGTGCATGTGCTGGAGGAACCAACTAGGGGCAAAGCTTTTCTTGACCTGCTGCTCACAAACAGGGAAGAACTAGTAGGGGAAGCAAAAGTGGATGGGAACCTGGGAGGCAGTGACCATGAGATGGTCGAGTTCAGGATCCTGACACAAGGAAGAAAGGAGAGCAGCAGAATACGGACCCTGGACTTCAGAAAAGCAGACTTTGACTCCCTCAGGGAACAGATGGGCAGGATCCCCTGGGAGAATAACATGAAGGACAAAGGGGTCCAGGAGAGCTGGCTGTATTTTAAAGAATCCTTATTGAGGTTGCAGGAACAAACCATCCCGATGTATGGAAAGAATAGTAAATATGGCAGGCGACCAGCTTGGCTAAACAGTGAAATCCTTGCTGATCTTAAACGCAAAAAAGAAGCTTACAAGAAGTGGAAGATTGGACAAATGACCAGGGAGGAGTATAAAAATATTGCTCAGGCGTGCAGGAGTGAAATCAGGAAGGCCAAATCACAGTTGGAGTTGCAGTTAGCAAGAGATGTTAAGAGTAACAAGAAGGGTTTCTTCAGGTATGTTAGCAACAAGAAGAAAATCAAGGAAAGTGTGGGCCCCTTACTGAATGAGGGAGGCAACCTAGTGACTGAGGATGTGCAAAAAGCTAATGTACTCAATGATTTTTTTGCCTCTGTCTTCACGCACAAGGTCAGCTCCCAGATTGCTGCACTGGGCAGTACAGCATGGGGAGAAGGTGACCAACCCTCTGTGGAGAAAGAAGTGGTCCGGGATTATTTAGAAAAACTGGACGTGCACAAGTCCATGGGGCCGGATGCGCTGCATCCGAGGGTGCTAAAGGAGTTGGCGGGTGAGATTGCAGAGCCATTAGCCATTATTTTTGAAAACTCATGGCGATCAGGGGAGGTCCCAGATGACTGGAAAAAGGCTAATGTAGTGCCCATCTTTAAAAAAGGGAAGAAGGAGGATCCGGGGAACTACAGGCCAGTCAGCCTCACCTCAGTCCCTGGAAAAATCATGGAGCAGGTCCTCAAGGAATCAATTATGAAACATTTAGAGGGAGGAAAGTAATCAGGAACAGTCAGCATGGATTCACGAAGGGGAAGTCGTGCCTGACTAACCTAATTGCCTTCTATGATGAGATAACTGGCTCTGTGGATGAGGGGAAAGCAGTGGATGTGTTATTCCTTGACTTTAGCAAAGCTTTTGATAAGGTCTCCCACAGTATTCTTGCCGCCAAGTTAAAGAAGTATGGGCTGGATGAATGGACTGTAAGGTGGATAGAAAACTGGCTAGATCGTCGGGCTCAACGGGTAGTGAACAATGGCTCCATGTCTAATTGGCAGCCGGTTTCAAGCAGAGTGCCCAGGGGTCAGTCCTGGGGCTGGTTTTGTTCAATATCTTCATTAATGATCTGGAGGATGGCGTGGACTGCACTCTCAGCAAGTTTGCAGATGACACTAAATTGGGAGGAGTGGAAGATATGCTGGAGCGTAGGGCTAGGATAAGGAGGGACCTAGACAAATTAGAGGATTGGGCCAAAAGAAACCTGATGAGGTTCTACAAGGACAAGTCCAGAGTCCTGCACTTAGGATGGAAGAATCCCATGCACTGCTACAGACTAGGGACCGAATGGCTAGGTAGCAGTTCTGCAGAAAAGGACCTAGGGGTTACAGTGGACGAGAAGCTGGATATGAGTCAACAGTGTGCTCTTGTTGCCAAGAAGGCTAACGGCATTTTGGGCTGTATAAGTAGGGGCATTGCCAGCAGATCGAGGAACGTGATCGTTCCCCTTTATTCGACATTGGTGAGGCCTCATCTGGAATACTGTGTCCAGTTTTGGGCCCCACACTACAAGAAGGCTGTGGAAAAATTGGAAAGAGTCCAGCGGAGGGCAACAAAAATGATTAGGGGTCTGGAGCACATGACTTATGAGGAGAGGCTGAGGGAACTGGGATTGTTTAGTCTCCAGAAGAGAAGAATGAGGGGGGATTTGATAGCAGCCTTCAACTACCTGAAGGGGGGTTCCAAAGAGGATGGAGCTCGGCTGTTTCAGTGATGGCAGACGACAGAACAAGGGGCAATGGTCTCAAGTTGCAGTGGGGGAGGTCCAGGTTGGATATCAGGAAAAACTATTTCACTAGGAGGGTGGTGAAACACTGGAATGCGTTACCTAGGGAGGTGGTGGAGTCTCCTTCCTTGGAGGTTTTTAAGGCCCGGCTTGACAAAGCCCTGGCTGGGATGATTCGCTGGGAATTGGTCCTGCTTTGAGCAGGGGGTTGGACTAGATGATCTCTTGAGGTCCCTTCCAACTCTGATATTCTATGAATGATCACGTCCTTCGATGAACCAGAATGCTGATGAACCATTTGTTTTTTATTGACTAAAAAATTTGAGGGGACGTGTTTAAAGAACAGCCTCGTTTTGCTTATTTTCAAATCATGCTTGTGCTAGCTGGCAGAATTTGTGACATGAACTTTTCCCCATATAATCCATCCTTTTAGCACTTCAGTGCTCCCATCTGACATGGGGAACTCTGTGCTTCTATGATCTAGCTGCTCATGCACAATTAGCTAGCCAGATGACTTTCACTGTTTCCCACATACACAACTTAAGACCAATAGACACACATCCAAATTTCAGAGGGGTAGCCGTGTTAGTCTGAATCTGTAAAAAGCAACAGAGGGTCCTGTGGCACCTTTAAGGCTAGGTCTACACTACCCACCTGAATCGGCGGGTAGAAATCGATCTCTCGAGGATCGAATTATCGCGTCTCGTTGGGACACGACAATCGATCCCCGAATCGACGCACTTACTCCACCAGCGGAGGTAGGAGTAAGCGCTGTCGACGGGGAGCCGCGGAGGTCGATTTTGCCGCCGTCCTCACAGCGGGGTATGTCGGCTCCGATACGTCGAATTCAGCTACGCTATTCGCGTAGCTGAATTTGCGTATCTCAAATCGACCCCCCCCCGCCCCCGTAGTGAAGACCTGTCCTAAGACTAACAGAAGTATTGGAGCATAAGCTTTCATGGGTGAATGCCCACTTCATCAGACGCAAGACTGATGAAGTGGGCATTCACCCACGAAAGCTTATGCTCCAATACTTCTGTTAGTCTTAAAGGTGCCACAGGACCCTCTGTTGCTTTTTACATCCAAGCTTTTAATTCTAATTTTCTGGACACTGATTTTTGTGAACAATAAAATAATCCCTGCACCGTTTGTAACCCATATATTGCAGGATTCTTCCAGTGCATGAGGACCTGAAAATTAAACTGTCTCCAGCATTGGCAACTGTTATAGATTGATGTGACTGTTGTATGATGATAATTTTCTGACTCCGCAGGATATTTCTTCTGCTTGGGATGCAGTAATGTGGGATGCATCTTTCACTCATTTCCTTTCTCTTTTTAATTTCTTTAGTTCCTTTTCGCTGAATTTCCTTATATCACAAAGCAATGAACAAATATAAAATAGAATTGTGGGATATGAGTGAGTAATATGGCTTTACCTTTGTATGTTTTTTGTTCTTTCATTGTAACTATTATAGTTCTATTTTCCTTCATATAATAAAAACACTTTGTATAAAAGTGAAACTAACTAGTCCATTTTTTTTATCTGAGATGAGAGAAATGCAAAATGAAATAAGCCTTATAAACTGTTCAAAGGAAATCAGCTGTTTAAAAATAGTTTTGGTTTTAATAATCTAAGATGCTATTTGTAACAGAGTTAAAAATCTGTAATTGATTTTTTTTAAAATCTGATAGTATCCCCCCCCCCTTTTTTTACTTTTTAATTACTTTTTAATTACTTCAGCCTTCTCTGGCAATGCAATATATTCTTCTCCCTAGAGTCACTCTCTTCCACTAAAGAAACAAACTTTCTGTTTCCAATTTTCTTACTCGTGTTGATTTCAGTGATCTACTTGAGAAGTAAGACATTACTCAACTTGAGCAAGTGTAGAGAATCTGCCCCTCACCAATTCTATATTGTTTTGTTGCACAGTACAGGCATTCTGATTTTAAATTACTATGTTAGCACCTGATGTTAGGATCTCGTGCTGGTAAAGCAAAGGAATAATACAAAACTTTATTCTAAATAACAAAGCAGTTATTCTGTATTTCTTACCTGAGACTGTGCTTGAAGTGTCAGTTTTAATTCCTCACTCTCTGAAGAGGACATGGTGGTTTTGCCACAAGCTACTTTGTTCAGCTCTTCCCAGCACCTGACAGATTTGTTATTGCAGAGCGTGTTTAAGTACCCTGGATATTTCAAACCACTCATGGCACATTCATAAAAAGTTCCATTGAGCAAAGCCACAGAAAGCCACATCACAGGAGCTATCAGAACATTTAAGGTGATTTGTCCAAAGACATAAAAGAAACTGCAGCTGTTCCCTTTGGGGAATATTTTCCTGGGATTCAGACAGCAGCCTGTGAAAAGTTTCCACATCCTGCTATTCATGAAATACCCAATAACTAGCAATACCCAGGCTGGGGCAAAGAGAAATACCAAACCATAGATGAAGTTTTCATTGCTGCAGGGACACTTGAAAGCAACAAGAGAAAATAAACGTTCGCTTCCCACTGTCAGTAGAGCCATAAAACTGTAACCAATGGCAGTTTTCCGATTAATAAGGAATTTCAGAATGGTCTGGATACCGTCCATGTTTGATGTCCACAAAAGAGACAAAAATGAGGCTTTGTTTATTGTGCAGCAGTTTATAGCAATGTATGAGGGAGGAGCTCTTGAGAAGAAAAATACCCAGCTAGAGTCTGGTTTAGTGCAGCCTAGATAAAGTGATGATGTCATTGTAGATCCTTCCTCACAAATATATGGGACTAGCTACTGGCAAAGCAGATTTTGCATATCTACAGTATTAATCTGTATTGTAACCTGCAATATAGACAATGCTCTATTGTCAAATAAAATCACAATTTCAGTTATCATGCCTGTTATTTGACTGTAGCTTCCCATGAGAAGGAAACAGAAATACATACTAGATGATCATGGGAATTCTTGAGCGATGATCATCAATGTTTACAGAAATATACTTAAAAGTCCTGGACCCGATTTGGATCTCACATATATTAGCGTAAATGAAGTGTGACTCTGCTGAAGCCAGTGGAGTGACCCCAGAGTAAAACCACTGTATGTGGAGGGAATCAGTGCCCCCCCCCACTATATTATTTGGTATCCAATATAGGTCCAGATTCTCTGCTGTGTCTAGCTTATGTGGGGTACAGCAGAGTGGGAAGCTGTCAGGGAGCCAGTCATAGCTCCCTGATTCTCTGTCTGGCCTCAGCCCTTACTTCTATTCTCATTGGTAAACCGAACAATAGAAAGTAGCATCTAAAAGCTTCTAGCCTGTTTTACACACAAATAGTTTCAAGTGGCACATTTTTTGTCCCTTTACAGGTTGCTTTCAAGATGTACCTCGGGGTTACCCCTAGTGTGAGCTGCAGTAACACAGCAGAAAATGAATTCTTCTTAATGCTGGACAAGAACCCTTTAGTGGACTTCGTGGAGGAGCTCCCAGCAGGACGATGTTCACTTTGCTACTGTAACCTCCTGTGTGGTGTTATTAGAGGAGCCCTGGAAATGGTAAAGAACTGGACACTGAATTTTCTTATCTCTGTTGTTACCTATAGATATAGGAAAGTGGAACCACTGGATAAATAAATGTAATATCACTTATAAATATTTAATCTCAGTATCAGACTTAGCAATAGCAACTCCTGCACCCCGCCAAATATACCAAGTGAAATTCTGCTCTCAGTTTACACCACAGTAAATTCAGAATTACTCTCTCCAAATAAATGGAGTTACTCCATTGTTACACTGGTGTAACAGAAGAATTTGGCTCAGTATAATAATAGAATTAAGTTATGGTACATCAAAGAACATTATCTATTTTATTTTCAAAAATCTCAGCTTTTACAAAAGCTGAAACAGAACAAGTCATAACTCACATCATTTTGAACTTGCAGGGCCAAATTCAACTCTGGTATCACTTTATTGAAGACAGTAGAACTGCACCAAGGATGAATTTTGTCCACAATCTTCTTTCCTACAAACAATATCTAATTTGCCACACAATATATATTTCGTAGGTACTATAAGAATACAGTTTTGTGTACAGGGCTGTAAATCAATCTCAAGATTCTGATATCATTTTATAAGGGTATTAATGGAAGTGTTATCATCTCACTATGGGGGAAATTTGAGATCACAATATGAAGCTCATTTGTTTTATGTCTTCAGATAAAAGCAAAACACCATTCTGACATTAAGTACTACTAACCAAAATACTGGCTTATTGTTAGCAGAATGAAATTTGTATACATGCCTCAATTCATAAGAAGGCTATATTTTTAAGGCTCTTTATAGAATTCCTTTATAGTGAAACTTTAGAAAGGGGCCCCTCTTGTGGTGGGAAAAATTACTTTAAATGAAGTGACCTGGCCTGTTTCTCTCCAGGTTCACTTAACAGCAGAAGTTACCTTCGTTCAAGACAGACTGAAGGGTGACGATGTGACGGAAATAGGAATTACATTTTTAAAGAAGCTCGAAGACAAAAAGCACAAAAGAAAGAAGTGAAGCTGATAGAAGGAATCCTCTCTAACTTACAGTTTGCCCATTTTTACCTATTTAGAAAGAAAATCCATATGGTGGCAATGGCTTCATTGATTCAGGTACAGTTACATCTTAGAATGGTAAAGACAGTCAGAGCATATACTCAAAATGTACTGTCACCACCTTGCAGAATTCAACATACATTCTTAAAAAGGACCAGTCCTTTACTCCTTTCACAGGGAAAATCCCATTGATTTCATCAGAAGTGTGTGACTGGGCCCCAAATCTCCATCCTAATTCCTGTTCTTTTTCATTAGAAATGTGATTGTATTTTCCAGTTTGCTCATTAGTGATGCTTCAAAGACATAAAGAACTGTGTTTATATTGATATGCATTTTATTCTAGCCCTTATGATTGTGAACAAGAAATTGTTTTGCTATAAATTGTGCAGTTTCTCATTCCAATGCATCTTCCTTTGTTTCACTTGTGACTACGTTTTTTCCTTCATTTTGCCCAATCTGCTCCCACTGAAATCAAACAGAGATGTGATTACACTGGGATCAGGTTTTCTGTAGGTAAACATGACAACATGCAGTTTTGTTCAGGTGCATATAGCAGACCTGGAGAATTTTTCTAAATAATGGAATATGGATGCTGTTTGAGACTAAGCACCTTGTGCAGCTTTAACTTGCGTGTTCTTCTTGAGAATATATAGATTGCTAGCAAACTGAAAAAGCATGATGTAATATAATGCACAGTCATCTTAAATATGAGCTTCACCCAAGCAAACTGTAATAAAACATGCAAACACTATTGTGTCACCAATTCTTCTCTGTCGAGGTACTTTACATGGCCCACATCACGTCAGTTTCTGAGTACCTCGCAATCTTTACTTGATTTTATCCTCACAAAATCCTAGTGAGGTGTGGAGGTACTGACCCCATTTTACAGATGGGAAATTGAGGCTCAGGGTAGATTAAGTGTTTTACCAAAGTAACACAGGAAATCTGTGGCAGAGCTTGGAATTTAGCCCAGGTCTTGAGTCCTGGTCCATTGGCCTACCCACTAGACCATCCTTTCTTAGCCTCCCTCTGGGAGCCAGAATTCCCTATTTTTATTACAATGCAAAATAATCAATATTAATCAATCAATACAAATGCTGCCCAGAGTAAACATATGACCTGATACTGAAACCCTTGTCCTTCATCTCCCTTTCCCGCCTTCTTTTGTCTGTTAGGTTCCAATCCTGCAAAGTGATGTGAATGGGTCGATCTCTATATTTGTGCAGGGCCCTGGACTTAAATGGCAGGGACTATTGGTGACATCCTGACCACACTGAAGTCAATGGGAGTTTTGCCACCGACTTAAATGGGGCCAAGATTTCATGTCATGTCACCAAATCTTCTAAAATTGTTAGAAATGACCGAGCTTCGTGTTTGCTGCAAGGATCAATGTAGGAAAGTAAGGAGCTTCCACTTTACGCCTTGATTCAGCAAAACACTCAATTACTAGGGTATCCCCACTGAAGTTCTTCCCCATCAACTTATTCACAGTACATTTCAAAAACCCAGTACACACACACACACACACACACACACACACACTTTGGTTTCAGTTTTCATTTTTTCACCCATTACACAGAGTATGTCCATTATGTGCTAAGGCAGGACAAAGCAAAGCACAAAAAATATTGATGCATAATTAAAAAAAGAGAAAAGTATCCATTCGAGTTCACATTTCATAAAGGATGACATTCTTCTTTGTGCTGAGGGTCAGCTCAAAGCCTGTATATTGATTAATTTAGTGGGACTTAAGTGGTGCAGAGCTTAGGTCTCATGTAGAGTGTGAAAAAAATATTTACAGGTTCAAAAGAGGGAAAAGGCCATTTCCTTTAAAAATCCCAGAGTATCAAAATTCAGCTAACCCCAGTCTGCTGGTTCCTCAGCCCAGTGAATTCAATGGAATATTTGCCATGGACATCAGTGGTGAAGGATCAAGCCCAGTGTACACTGACTGCTCCACACTTACAACACTTTAACTCCTTTCAAGATGTATGCAGAAGCATACAAGGTAGGTAACAAAGTACAGCACATTCAAATTAGTAAGCGCTGGTCTCAGTACCAAGCATAACGAAGCTGAACAGTATCAAATTCTACTGTTTCACTGGTTTTCTTTCTGTTGCATACCCAATTCTAGGAAAGGAGAACAATGACAGAATTTCATTTATGCAAAACAGGAACAGTAAGGGTGTATTTGTTTTGTTTAAATAACATGAGCAAAGTAGACACATATGAGAGAAGAGGGACTACTGGGAAGCTATTTGGTTAGTCTGTGTGGGACAATGTATCTCATGGAACTACATTGAGTCCTGGGTTGTGCTATTAGAGCTCAGAAGACATTTGCCATCTTGCCTGAGGAGGTGCTATAGAAGTTTGGTGAGAGAGAGAAATTATGGCAGCAAACAGGTCATTACCAGAAAAACAGAAATGAAGAATGAAAAGTGAAAAATGTAGTGAGTTAACAAATTATAATGCTAATGAAAGCTGACATTAGCTAAACTGTTTCTCCTTCACCTAAGTTTACCATTGTGTCTTGTGTCTCATTGGAATCATTTTCTTTCATGCTGTCTTCCACTAGTTTATGGAGTGTGCTGAAGATCTGCTGGTTAATGTTGAAAGAGTCCAAAGCAGAAGCTTCTTCCCAGGCCCGGAAACTTGGCATGGGAAAGGGTTCCAGTTTCTTATTCTCAAAAAAGCTTTTCAGGTTTCTTTCGCTCAATTTGGTGGCATAGTCCTCAAAATATTTTTCAAATTGTTCCTTCTCCTTCTCAGTGTAGATCTTCCAAAACCTCTTTTGGAGATGGCTGGTATTAGATTGGCAGTGACCATAACAAGTGATCAACAAAGACAGAAAAGCAGCAGTAACTATCACACACCACCCTACGATCTGTTAAAGAAAGGATAATTTGATATTGAAGCACAAAAGAAAGGCTACAATAAAAAAGCTGATTGGAAACTCAAATTAGATTGAGAATAACTAGTGTTATTCTGGTTCTTACGGTTGCATTGAGACTGTGTTCTTTAAATGCTCAGTATAAAAACCTTGAAAAGTGATAATAAAATACAAGATTTTGAAAATAAAGTGATCCACCAAGTGTCAATTCTATTCACAAGCAGAGGCCCTGAATTCCTAAGGACTGTCACTAGAGGCAGAGATTAAATTGGGTGTCATTTTCAGGATCATATGATCTACACAGCTATGTAAAAAAAATTTTTTTGTATACTGCACCTTTACATTTTGAACAGCTCTAACCAAAAATTAAGTCTCAGCACTTTAAAAATACAGATTATGGACTTGATCTATAGCCCACTGAAGTCAATAGAAAGACTCCCATTGACTTTAATGGGCTTTGGATCAGGCCCTATTAGTATAAATCCAGAATACATGTAATAAATCTTACTGTCTGAAGTATTAATGAATGTTTGACGCACTATTATATATTTTAGAATGATTATTGTATGTATACATGAACTAACTGAATGTTTGTCTACATTACTAAATGGTTGAAAGTGAAGTACGCAATTTAAAATGATTGCTGGGGTACTTCATATCTTGCTATAAAAAAGAGAAAGTCTAAATGAGGCCTATTCAAAGGAATGAGCCCTCTAACAAGGTACAAATATGTTTTTCTTCCTAATTTTAAACTCAATAAAGCTTTATTCCAAAAGAATTGTCTCCTGGTGTTTAACATTGTTGTTCTACTGTTGCCTTCAGGGTCAGCCCAAGGCTTGCACAAATCCTGGAGGCCGTACACTTTGGAGGAGCCTTGTTGTATTATGAACTCCCCTAAAAAATGACCAACCACTGTCCCAAAACCCTTCAAGATGAACGAAAGGAGCTTTTCCCTTCCCAATCTTCGAAACCCTGCCTACCATTCCTTTTCTTTGATTAAACCTTTTGCTCAGCCCTCTTCCCAGAAACGTCAAGCAACCTGAATGCTCTAGCCACATTGCTAAAATTCTCCCACCTCCCTCTGTTGGCAAATATCCTATCAAGCCCTTCTGAGCTGCCAAACCCTTCCACACCTTGGTGTGCTATGCTGCTTACAGAAATCTGCCTGAGGCACTGGATATTTCACTTCTCAGACACTCCCACAAAACACAGTCTGAATCCTGCTTGCATTGCAATTAAATATATATTTTAATTTTTTTAAAATTATAGTTAAACTCTCGGGACACTTGATTTTAGGGCCTCATGATAAAAAAAAAAAGGACAACACAAAGCATGATTGAATTAAAATGATATCTTACCTGAGATTCCGCTTGAAGTGTTAGTTGGATCTCCTCAGTCTCCCAAGAGGACAGGGAAGTTTGGCCACATGCTACTTTGGGAAGCTCTTCCAAGCACTTGTTGGATTTATTGTGGCAAAGCATCTCCAGGTACTTCAGATTTTTTGAGCCACTCATAGCACATTCATAAAAAGTCCCATTGAGCAAAACCACAGAAAGCCACATCACGGGAGCTACAAGAGCCTTTAAGGTGATCTGGCCAAAGGCATGAAAAAAATGGCAGCTCTTCCCTTTGGGAAATAGTTTCCTGGGGTTCACACAACAGCCTGTGAACAGCTGCCAGGTACTGCCATTCAGTGCAAACCCAACAAATAGTAGTACCAAGGCTGGGACAAAGAGATACACCAGCCCATAGGTGTAGTTTTTGTTGCTGCAAGGACACTTAAAAGCAGAAAGAGAAAATAAATGCTCACTTCCCACTGTTAGCAGTCCCATCAAACTGTAACCAATTGCTTTCTTTTGGCTACTGAGGAATTTGAAAACTGTTTGGGAGATATCCATGTTTGAACTATGAACCCCACAAAACAGGAGAAAAGTGAGGCATCATCAGTGGGACAAGTGCTATTTCTAGCACTTGTTTGGGTGGAGCTTTCTATTAAGGAAAAAAACAAGTCTCTCTGGTTTGGGGCAGCTCAGATGAAGTGAACAGTCATTCGTCAACATTAATAAATCTTTCTTCAAATGGCACACAAACAGCGGGCTCTTCCTTAGTCAGTGGGCAAATAGACCAATCCTGCCCCCGGCTCAGTTTTGTCCTGTGCAATTTATAGTTGTCCACTAGTTCTGGCTATTTCCTTTGGATCACACTGAGCTTAGTGTCTATGGAGAAGTTATATTTGTCATAGAATATTTTTCTCATTTAAAATAGCTATGAAATAATAAATAATAATTAATAGAAAACCTGGTAGTTGAAATGACCCCTTCTGCAATGGAGTCTTCTACTCACCACTCGGCTGCCCCTCCTCATAGCTCATCTGGGGAGTTAGCTCACTACTGTTCACACCCCAATCAGCCCGTTGCCTCAGTCACTTGCTCTGCAGCATCTCTCTCCCTAGTCAGGAGCTGCAGCGTCTCTCCTTCCTGGCTTAGCCCTCTGGCCATGTCACAATCATTCTCTGTTTCCAGGGTCTCATCAGAATCTCTTTCCACAAAGTCTCAGGCAGACTCCATATCCATGCACTAACTGTGCCACTCGTGCAGTGGCTGGTAGGGGAACCTAGACCCAACTTCTACTCTGGGTTCCAGTCCAAGGACCCTCAAACCAGCAGTTCAGATCTATACTTTCTTAGACTTTGCTGCTCCTTCCCTGGACCGCTTCTTACACTGCCCTTTTTTCAGGCTTCTAGTCTCCATCTTGTACCAGAGTGTATGACTTCAGGCTCACCTCACTGCCACCCCCCTCTATCCTCAGCTCCTAGGCTTTATAGAAGCCCCCCTGCCTGTTCCTGCCCAGGGAAGCTTCATTCTCAATTACTATCATTGCCCCTTAGCGCCCCAGCAGGTGCAGCCTATGGCTAGTTGGTCTCTCTTAACTCCTTTAGCACTAGTGTGGGGTGAACATCCCATCACACCCTCCCAGTCTTGCATTGATCCTGAATGTATGACCACTACAAAATTTTCATTTAACCATCATGCTGTGAATGTGTGCTGTGTATCACACAAACACAAACGGTGCTGACATTTTATCACACGTAAGACACATCCTGATGATATGGCCGCTATGACAGAATGGAGAATTTTTGGGTGACATGACTTTGACCTCCCCGACAGACATGTGACAGGATTGTTACTACTATTATTATCGACTGTCTACTTTAATCCCTAGAGTTGTAGCTGTTACAGCCTCGTAGGTCTGGATACTTCAGTGCTCAGCCTGACACCTCCACTTTGCTCAGTCGTCCAAGTGATTTTTTTCAGGCATGAAAGTCCTGTCCACACACGCGCTTGAAGCTGAGTTTGAAATTATAGTTGTAAAACAGCTTGTGCTCACAGTCTGTGAAGTTACATGGTGTGTTAGAGCAGTGCTCAGAAACCACTCTACAGGGTATCTATCCTAAAGACTATCCCCTCCTCTTCTCTCCTATTTAGCATCCTAGCTCCACCTTCTGGACATCAGCCATTGTACTATTTCAGTGGTGACGGAGGCAGGTTTGGGGCTAACTTATTTATTTAACCAACAATAAGAAATAACTTTCAAGTGAAGCATAATGCTGCTGCTGCTGTATGCTCTGCCTCTGTCTCTGCAAGGTCCCTGTCTGAGGGTCAGTCTAAGAAAGTCAATGGAATGGGCTTGTCTTCAGTACCACTGGCACGCTGTCTGGAGTAGCTCACAACTGAGAGAGCCAAGCTCGGGTCATACTGTCAGACAATAGGGCAAACACCCAAACTGGTGGTATATTCTATCATTTGATTTCACCAAGCCAGTAACCACTGTTCCCTCCTGGATCACTATAGCAGTCTTACCATGGAGTCACAAAGAGTCCTGCTTAGGCTCTCCAGTGCATCTTTCCATCTAGCCAAACTGGACTAGGTGATGAAAAGTTATTAAAAGCAAGAATCACCACTCATTAGGTTGCTTCCAACCCCCTAGAGCCAGTCACTTACCCCAGGTCAATGGATACTCTTGACCTCTCACCAAAGACAATGTTGTAGTCAATTTCTCTAGTAAACTAACTAAAGATTTATTAGCTAAGAAAAAGAAATGAGAATTATTGAGAGGTTAAAGCAGGTAAAATACATTACAGGTGAGTGAGAATTTGTAAATCAAAATGATTAGCAGAGGTGTAGTAATCAGTTGGTTTTCCATAAATCTGTCAGGACTAGCAGCTTTGGGGATCTCTGTCTTGTATCTGGAACACCCCCTGAAAGTGTCCAAACAGCTCAGAGATACAGAATCACTCCCAGAGTTCATTCTTATAACTGTCTTCCCCAGAAAGCAGTCTGTCATGTGTTCCCATTATATCAAGGGTCTGTAGATTTCCCATTGCTGAACGCAACGACCCATGCTTTTAAATTCGAATGCTTGTCATTTACAGTTCAAAGGCTTCAATCCTGGTTGTAGGGCAATTCGATTACAGAGATTACATTTAATTCAATTACATACACAATGCATTTAGCTACAGCCATCCAGGCAATCTTTCATTAGTTTTCCTGAACAATAAAATAGCTGGAAACAATCCTTCATTAGTTTTCATGCAGTTTTACACATTAAGTAAATTCTCATCTAAACACTAATACATCCTTTGATCTAGGGTTAATTAAGTACAGGGATATATATATATATATATAAAATGTAAACTGTAATGTAATAAAATCCAACAGGTTATAGATAAATGAAGACAATACCATCACATTTCCTTTGAATTATGTTAACACACAAGTGAATTGGCCTGATCACATTACAATGCCTTTTGACACTCCTTTGATTTCTCTTAACATGCAAGTGAATTAGCTTGGTCTGAGCTGGCAATCTGTTAGACAGCATCACAACAACATTACTCTTTTTGAAGTGAAGAATCAAGTGAGCTGATGTCCAGAGCACTCTCCTTCTGTAAGCTGGCTCTCTCCATTGTTGGTATGTCTCATTTTATACCACAGGGAACAAAGTTCCTCACACCAACACACAGAAATGTCTGAACGTTTAGTCTCTCCGCATGCATAAATAATGATACGTTGTGCTTACATATTGCCTTTCATCCAAGGATTTCAAAGCACTTTTTAAGCAATCATTAATAATCTTTATCAACCGCATGGGATCCATATAGTTATGTGAGATAGGTACAGTTAATTCCTCCAGTTATAATGATGGGGAAAACTGTCCTACTTTAACAATGGGGACAAAGGAGCTAAATCACCTACCCCCAGGTCACTGACAAGACCCAGTAAGGGAACCTAAGAGCTTTGATTCTTATTTATTATTATTTGTATTGCAGTATAGTTTGGAAGCCCCAGTCTGTGATTGTGTGAGGCCCCATATACACATATAACCAAAAGGCAGTTCTTGCCCCAGTGATCTTACAACTTGAGTATTAAAATGAGAATCTAGGTAAGACAAGACAACTTACTGTAATTTTGTGTTCTAACCACTCCATTCCTCAGAAACACAGAGGAAAATCAGTGCACATCATCACTGAAATATCTGCACCCTATTAAAAGGGAAGATTAGTCTGTGAAACTACATACCAGTGTCAAACACAATTGGTTGTTTCCTGCAACATTTCGGGATATGTGGCAAGCATATCCTTATAGTGTTGGATCACAGCCAGAGGTTTGTTCCGTGTGTGAGGCACAGGAATACATTACTTCATTTATGAGAAAAAGCATGATATGACTTACTCTGCTGATGTATGAAATTACTTATCTTCAGCCCATGTTCTTTGTATGCTCACAGTTCTAAAGGACCAGGCTGCCTCAAACCTACCAGCGCCCCCGACTTCCTACCCCAACTGTGCTCTGCTTCGCCTCCACAGCTGGAAAGATATTGAGGGAGCTAGAAGGCTTTTCTCAGCCAGGCCTTGCCCCATGAGCTGCCAGTGCTTCCCCTTCCTTGCAATGTTCCTCTGGAGGTTGGGAGCCTCAAATTCCACAAATGTTTCTAAGCCAGCAACAGATATTCCTTGTATCCACAATGAATATCAGTTCCCTTTTATATACATGCTACTGTCCTCTGCAAGTCAGTTTGGTGGCAATAGCATATGTTCTTTGATGCCATGTGACTGGTTCTCGATCAAGACAGGAAAAATAGCCACTGGGTTACTCAATATTATCGATTTCCATTTGTTTTCATAATGAATTGCTTCCCCTTCTCTTTGCCAATCCAGAGCAGTTATAAGAAAAGTATGTGTCTATGAAAGTGATTGTTATTACCCAGGGCACTGTCTACATTCAAAATTATAGAGTCAGGATTGTCCAGATCATCAAGGGAGCTTGCTGGCTGAACAGATCCTAGTGATTTGTAGTGATTCAATGCTATTGCTGTACCAAGCCACTCCAAATTTCCTCTTGTCAGTAAGATCATTAGAACCTCCCAATTGAATTATAGCCTTATAGTAACCTGTCATGCACATAATTTTATATGTTAATGCTTTAATACATAATAATAATTAATAAATACAGATTAAGAGACTATTACAGCTTCATTAAAAGAGCTGCACAAGATAAATAATGGAGAAGGTAAAGCGGTCAGAGTAATAAATATTTTCCGTATATATATATGTAATGTTAATATATATTTTCAAACCTAACAAATTAGGATTTAAATGGCATACCAAATAATGTAATGGCATTTTAAAGCAAAATACGCTATAGCAAATTAACAGCAGATAAATATTTTTCACTGAGACTTTTCTGGATATGATCTGATTTTTTTTTTTAAATCATCTCTGTCAGCTTTTTTGTTTTTGTTTTAATATGAACATTTCAATTTATTCTGATTTTAAACTAGACAAGTATGGTTCTTGAGGAGATTTACAGGGTTCCTCTTTTAAGAAACCTTCCTCACATCTGTGGAGGAGAAAAAGCTGCTGAATGATGTGTGGCTAAACATTCATGCGAAAAATAAGAGACATAATATGCAAATATCATTGATAACTAAAGGCCAGAGCCTCCATTGAAGTCAGCTGAGGATCTGGCCTTAAGTATTTTGTCGAGGATTAAAATGGTATCTTCCATTATGAAGCATGAAAAAGAAAATGATTCCCATTATCATCACGGTTAATCAAACAAACAAAACGAGGCATGAAAATTCCTAGGGTAACACTGTTCCTTCTTCAGTCTAAACTTGAAAAAAAATCCACATGGCTGGTACCATAGTGTAAACTGTAGTATAAACTGAGTGGTATAGTACTGTATTACAAATACAAACAATTCTATAATAAAATACCTTGTGAAGCTAACTAAATGGATGCTATTTATTCTAACCATCTGTGACTCTGAATAAAATAAACTATTTTGTTTTAAAATAATACTAGAGAGAAATTATCCTGTCTTGAAAGAACACTATGGAAGTAATACTAGGGATAAATTGTACGAGGAGTACTTGTTGCACCTTAGAGACTAACAAATTTATTTGGGCATAAGCTTTCATGGGCTAAAACCCAGTTCATCAGATGCATGCAGTGGAAAATACAGTAGGAAGATATATACACACAGAGAACATGAAAAATGGGTGTTGCCATACCAACTCTAATGAGACTAATTAATTACGGTGGGCTATTATCAGCAGGAGAAAAAAAACGTTTGTAGTGATAATCAGGATGGCACATGTCAAACAGTTGACAAGAAGGTGTGAGTAACAGTAGGGGAAAAATTAGCATTTCTCCAACAAAAAAACTTCAAAAACAGACTACAACGAGAAACGGCAGAACTGGAATTAATTTGCAAACTGGACACCATTAAATTAGGCTTGAATAAAGACTGGGAGTGGATGGGTCATTGTAAAAACTATTTCCCCATACTAATTTTTCCCCTACTGTTACTCACACCTTCTTGTCAACTGTCTGAAATGGGCCATCCTGATTATCACTACAAACGTTTTTTTTTTCTCCTGCTGATAATAGCCCACCTTTATTGATTAGTCTCATTAGAGTTGGTACGGCAACACCCATTTTTCATGTTCTCTGTGTATATATATCTTCCTACTGTATTTTCCACTGCATGCATCCAATGAAGTTGGGTGGTCTTGCCAATAAGGAGGAAAGTGCAAAATGCAAGGTCATACATTTAGGGACAAACAACAAGAATTTTTACTATAAGCTGGGGACATCTCAGTTGGAAGTGACGGAGGAGGAGAAAGACCTGGGTGTATTGGCTGATCACAGGATGACTATGAGCTGCCAATGTGATGCGGCTATGAAAAAAGCTAATGCAGTCCTAGGATGCGTCAGGCTCTGTATTTCCAGTAAAGAGAAGGAAGTACCATTATACAAGGCACTGGTGAGACCTCATCTGGAATACTGTGTGCAATTCTGGTCTGCCATGTTTAAGAAAGATGAACTCAAACTGGATCCGGTACCAAGAAGGAATTGTAGTATGAGCCAAGGAATGGAAAAGCTACCTTATGAGAGAAGAGTCAAAGAGCTTGGCTTGTTTAGCCTAACTAAAAGAAGGCTGAGGGGAGATATGTGATTACTCTCTATAAATACATCAGAGGGATAAACACCAGGGAGAGAGAGGAGTTAGTTAAGGAGTTAAGTTAAGCACCAGTATGGACTCAAGAACAAAAGGATATAAACTGGCCATCAAGAAGTTTAGGTTTGAAATTACATGAAGGTTTCTAACCATTAGAGGAGTGAAGTTCTGGAACAGCCTTCCAAGGGGAGCAGTGGGGGCAAACAACCTAACTAGCTTCAAGACTGAGCTTGATAAGTTTATAGAGGGGATGGTATGATGAGACTGCCTACAATGGCATGTTGCTGATTAGTGACTGCTAGCAGCAAATATCTCCAACAGATGATGATTGGACACTGGACAAGGAGGGCTCTGAGTTATTACATAGAATTCTCTCCCAGGTGTCTGGCTGGTGGGTCTTGCCCACATGCTCTGGGTCTAACTGATCACCATACTTGGGGTTGGGAAGGAATTTTCCTTAAGGTCAGATTGGCAGAGATCCTGGGGATTTTCTGCCTTCCTCTGCAGCATGGGGCACAGGTTACTTTCAGGTTTAAACTAGATTCTCAGTAATTTGAAGTCTTTAAACCATGATTTGAGGACTTAAGTTACTCAGCCAGAGGTTAGGGGTCTATTACAGGAGTGGGTGAGTGAGGTTCTGTGGCCTGCAATGTGCAGGAGGTCAGACTAGATGAGCATGCTGGTCTCTTCTGACCTTAAAGTCAATGAGTCTATGAGTGATTCTATTATATACTCCTTAGGTAAAATCTGGCCCCATTTAAGTCAATGTGAGTTTTACCACTGACTTCAGTGGGGCCAGGATTTCATCCTCTTCCAGGGTGAAACCATCTATAATAAAATTACTCTTGTTAGTCGTCAATGAATTCTTATATGTGACAGAGAAAGGTAGGACATTTTTAACTGAATGACGTTTACTGGGTATCACAAACTAAAGGCACAATGAGAATGCACTGTCTTGTTACTGTGCTGGTCTTTACCTGCTGGGAAGACCAAAACACTAAGCAGCGTACTGAATCCAGGGGGAACATGCATTTTTGACTTCTCAACACACAAAATAACTATCTGGAGTTCCCTTTATTTACATTTTTATAGTTTCACTGTTTACAATAAGAATATAGTCTTCCAGGCCAGGCATCTCCAGTTAGTTATACTAGGCTCTTCTTTTCTGGTTTGTTTTTAAAGTGACTGAAAAAGAAGTTCTATGGAGTTCAATATTTATTGTGTCTTAATGGTTTCCATGTTAAATTTGCCCAGTTTACAAGTTAAAAAATGGAGTAGGGGGTAGAGGATGGAAAGGCAACCTAGTAATCTCAACCTGGGATTTCAAAGTCAAACTGGACTTTTCTGGCTCATGCACAGTCACCAGAAATGCAGTTCTGGAGGAACATGGGTACCAATTGTGTTGATTAGGCAGAACCGGATTCCCCAGAGCTAACAGGAGTAAAGAGCAGCAAAATTGTTTCTGTCGCACAAGCAGATCTGACCCTCAATATGCACTTGGGTTTTTTTCTCAAATGATCTAAGGACCATTTTTACAATGTAACTTTTCAGAGTAGAACTGAACTTTAAGGGTCCTGAACATCACCTTCTACCCTCAATTCCGAAGCTGCTTATTAATGGCTAGAAAATGCCATCCTACTCAACCATTATTATTTAGTTATAGTGACTGCCTATTTTTAAGCCCTTTATTATTACTGTGTGCCTATGCTAGGTATATTCATATATTCTTAGCATTAAAAAACTTTACCCAGACTGTATAAAAAGCAAAATTAATCAAGCATTGGATTGTCACCACTGAAAGTATATTTTCCTGAGTATAGATTTCAGGTGTGTTGCAGGCTTAGGCCTGAATACTGAAAAAGGAGTTAGACATTTAGAAAATCACTACAAAGCCTAAGTTAGGTGCCTGAGCTCCTTGACAGTGAATGGGGAGAGAGAGGCGCCTTTGAGGCAATCCACAAAAGCCAGCCTACTAGGAGGGGAGCTGCCCAAGCTATGACACTTTAACTCTTCCCTCTGCTGTTTTGTGTGAACTCACCTGAGGGCCCTGAGCCAGTTGGCTTCCTTAGAGGCTGCCTACTGGATTGGGCCCCACCCAGGATGACATAGGTGGACTAATGCCTATCTTCCCCAGTTTGTGAATTGGTCTGTGGGTTAGAGGGTTTAGCCGGGAGATAGACATCCGGGTGCCTAGAGGCGGGCAGCAGTGTGCATACCCAGAGGCAGAAAAATAGGTGCCCAGGGAACTTTTATTGCAAAAACTTAGGCATCAAATGAGTTTAGGCCTCTACAGAGTTCAGTGGGAGTTTTGTGCATCGCAGTGGACCCAAAACTGAGGCTTATTTGTCTAAAATGGACTCAGGTACCTAACTCATTTTGTGCATTCAAAACTTAGTAAAAGATCTTTGGGCAGCATGATACTAGCAGTGCAGCAACTTAGTAGACTATGTTGCAATCTCTGACCAACTCAGACTGCGGTAAAAGCAAACTGAAATTACCACAAAGCAAGTTTTTAGTTTCATTATTATGGTACAGTTCTGCTTATGAACAAATAGTAATGCTCGCATATTTCAGTCCAGCCAACCAAACTCTGGGCCATCATTTAGAGCAGTGGTTCTTAACCTTTACTGCAGCCTGCACACCTTTGGTTCTCAAAATATGTTCTCGCACCCCTTAAACCTAGATATATTTTTTGTTTGTATATTACAGTAATTGTTAAAAAATGTATAATGTTAATAAATACATAGGTTTGATGAAACAAAGTAGTTGTACTTACTTGCCTGTGCTTAATTTGTGTTTTCAATTATTTACCTTCTAAAAAAATCTGGCATGTCTTGCACCCCCAGAAAAGGAATCTCGCACCCCTGGTGTGTGCACCCCAGGTTAAGAAGAGTTATTTAGAGTTATTACTTACTGAACATTCACAACATACTTGGCACTACATATTATTTGAAGGGATGACCCTTTCCTAGATAGCTCGCAGACTAAAGATAGACACAGACACAGGTTAGTCCACAGCTTGCTTGAAGGTTATCCTTCAAGAGGCATTTTCATGTCACTTCATTAGTAAACTAGGCTATATATTCAGATTCATGCTCAGTATTTTCCTGCCTTCCTTTTATTCATAGATTCATAGATTCTAGGACTGGAAGGGACCTCGAGAGGTCATTGAGTCCAGTCCCCTGCCCTCATGGCAGGACCAAATACTGTCTAGACCATCCCTGATAGACATTCATCTAACCTACTCTTAAATATCTCCAGAGATGGAGATTTCACAACCTCCCTAGGCAATTTATTCCAGTGTTTAACCACCCTGACAGTTAGGAACTTTTTCCTAAACGTACAACCTAAACCTCCCCTGGTGCAGTTTAAGCCCATTGCTTCTTGTTCTATCCTTAGAGGCTAAGGTGAACAAGTTTTCTCCCTCTTCCTTATGACACCCTTTTAGATACCTGAAAACTGCTATCATGTCCCCTCTCAGTCTTCTCTTTTCCAAACTAAACAAACCCAGTTCTTTCAGCCTTCCTTCATAGGTCATGTTCTCAAGACCTTTAATCATTCTTGTTGCTCTTCTCTGAACCCTCTCCAATTTCTCCACATCTTTCTTGAAATGCGGTGCCCAGAACTGGACACAATACTCCAGCTGAGGCCTAACCAGCGCAGAGTAGAGCGGAAGAATGACTTCTCGTGTCTTGCTCACAACACACCTGTTAATGCATCCCAGGATCATGTTTGCTTTTTTTGCAACAGCATCACACTCATGTTGACTCATATTTAGCTTGTGGTCCACTATAACCCCTAGATCCCTTTCTGCCATACTCCTTCTAGATAGTGTCTTCCCATTCAGTATGTGTGAAACTGATTGTTCCTTCCTAAGTGGAGCACTTTGCATTTGTCTTTGTTAAACTTCATCCTGTTTACCTCAGACCATTTCTCCAATTTGTTCAGATCATTTTGAATTATGACCCTATCCTCCAAAGCACTTGCAATTCCTCCCACTTTGGTATCATCTGTAAACTTAATAAGCGTACTTTCTATGCCAATATCTAAGTCGTTGATGAAGATATTGAACAGAGCAGGTCCCAAAACAGACCCCTGCGGAACCCCACTCGTTATACCTTTCCAGCAGGATTGGGAACCATTAATAACTACTCTCTTTGGTCTCCGATAAGAACATAAAAACAGCTATACTGGGTCAGACTAATGGTCCATCTAGCCCAGTATCCAGTCTTCCGACAGTGCCCAAGGCCAGGGCTTTCAGTGGGAATGAACAGACCAGACAATCATCAAGTACTCCATCCCCTGTTGCCCATTCCCAGCTTCTGGCAAATAGAGGCTAGGGACACTCTGACCATCTTCAGTAACAGCCACTGATGGCCCTATCCTCCAAAACTTATCTAATTATTTTTTGAACGCCATTACAGTTTTGGCCTTAACAACATTCCATGGCAATAAGTTCCATAGGTTGCCTGTGCGTTGTGTGAAGAAGTACTTCCTTATATTTGTTTAAAACCCGCTGCCGATTAATTTCATTGGGTGACCCATGGTTTTTGTGTTATGTGAAGGGGTAAATAACACTTCCTTATTCACTCTCTCCATGCCAGACATGATTTTATAGACCTCTGTCATATCCATCCTCAATAGTCTCTTTTTTAAGCTGAAAAGTTCGAGTCTTTTTAATGTCTCCTCATATGGAAGCTGTTCCATACCCTTAATCAGTTTTGTTGTTCTTTTCTGTACCTGTTCCAATGCTAATATATCTTTTCTGAGATGGGGCGATGAGAACTGCATGCAGTATTTAAGGTGTGGGTGTACCATGGATTTATACAATAGCATTATGATATTTTCGGTCTTATCTATTGCTTTTCTAATGGCTCCTAACATTCTATTAACTTTTTTTTGACTGTTGCTGCACAGTAACGGCTCGTATGATCCTCTGTTTCAGTGCTAACAGCAAGCTTCTCAACCGTGATTCATCAGAATGCACCAGCTCAATGATACAAAGACACACTCAACATTCCCTCTTTTTCTGTACGCTTCTGGGGAACTTGCTTATGGCTCAAAGCCTAGAAAGCTACTTCTTAATTTAAAAAATATATAGTATTATTGTTTTTGATGGGCAAGCAATGCCAAGGGTAAAGCTTTAGTTTTGCAACACTAATTGCCAAATGTTCTGAGCTGACAGACTAGCTAATGTATATTTGTAGCAGGTGTTTTGTAGTATTTCAAAACAGCACATACACCTATCTTTGGTGTTGGGATTTAAGCTATTTAACATCATACCTAGAAAGAGTCAAGGGGATAAAATATTGTAAAACCGCCATCCAGAAATATGTATTTTACAAAAGGCACTTAAGTAAAAGTAACAAAATTCATTAAAAATAATGCTGCAAACTTTATGGGCCATCTTCTCCTGAAGACTTTGCACATAACTCCCATTGATGTCAACAAGAGATCAGTGCATAGAACGAGACCTTTTTTCTATGGCCATAATTACATAACTGTCCATGCTACAAAAATAGAATTTCTTTCTTTGATTATAATGTCCCCGCTTCATTACAATCAGTGCCATCCACAAATCCTAAAGCAGGAGAAAACACATCTTCTTCAGTAGATTTGATGCTGGTGCCTCTGTTTGCACTAATATATTTGTGTATCATGCTGTAATACTGTCCTTTAGTATTGAAGGCATACAAGGACGAGATCTGCTGCCAGTCTTTGTTGCTGGGAGTCTGAAATGGTTCTGGCTCAGTGGACTCAAAGAAGCACTTCAGGTTCCTTTCGGCCAGCTTGGTTGCATGCTCCTTGGCCTTCCTCTCAAAAACCTCCCGTTCCTTTTCCAAGTAGATTTTCCAGAACCTCAGCTGAAGAAAACTGACTGGAGAACGACAGCGGTTGATGCATGTGACAGCCAGTACTAAAGCCATGATGCTTGCTATCAGTATCCATCCTAGCACCTGGGGGAACATACAGTTGGATCAATGAAGGTTGCAGATGATTAGGAGCATCAAAAGTTCCTGGCTAAGAATATATAATTTAACATTGTTTTAGACAGGAGATCAATAAGTGGACACTGCTTGAAAAGCCCATCACACTGTGCTGTCTGTGGACAATGTACCCCATGTATGTGAACAATCCCAGCAAAGTCTGCTAACCTTCAAGGGCCTGGGATGAGATTTTGGGGTCGGAAGAGAATAATCCTGACTGTGAGTGGGTTCAGGTTTCTATCCAACCTTCTGTTGGAAATGGCTGGAAATGCTGACTAGGGGAAACGTTAACAGTGTCCACTTTCATACAGATTGAGTCTTACAAGTAAAAAAGCCAGTGTATTTTTATAATATTTAAAGATGACTATCAAAGAAAAAATGGATTTGTATCCCTTTTTGCTTTTTAGTTATCTATAAAGACCCAATTAAAAGTAATAATAAATAATAAGAGTATAACCTTTTTCTTGGTTTTTTTTTTTTTTCCGTAGTAATATCAGGAATAGCTATCTTATCTCCCCTGGTTTTGCCAGGTTTTTTGCATGATTCACAAATATGGATTGGGAACTTTACTTGAAGGAAAAGTGTGCTAACTCTTTGACCAATTTTTCAACTCTTTTCTCTGACACGTTTGAGTTAAACAGGTGCTGATAAAAAACAAAGAATGTTAAACTAACTGATTAAAAATCTCTTTCCATCTCAGCTTCAATTACATGATTTCACAAATCTTTTAGTTCTCTAGTCAACCACAGGCCACATCTTCACTAGGGAAAACTTGAGTTAGTTCTTATTCTTAACTTGAGTTAGTTCATTCAACGTTAAATCCTAGTGAAGACAAGGCAGTCTTTAGTTTTCACACAAGTTGACTCTGGGGGAGCTGAGTAATTAACTTGAGCTGCTTACTCACGCAAAAACTACAAAATGCCATGTCTTCACTAGGATTTTACCTCCAATCAGGGCCGGCTTTAGGCCGATTCCCCGGAATCGGGCCCCGCGCCTAAGAGGGCCCCGTGCTCCGGGTCTTCGGTGGCACTTCGGCGGCGGGTCCTTCACTCGCTCCGGGTCTTCGGCGGGATTTCTGTGGCGAGCCCCGTCAAAACTATTCGAATTGGGCCCTGCACTTTCTAAAGCCGGCCCTGCCTCCAGTTAGCAAACTCCAGTTAAGGATACACCCTTTTTTCTTAGTGAAATCAAAGTCTTATCGTTTTCTCTAGTGAAGAGAGGAGATGATCAAACCTGGATTTCTAATGGAAGAAAACAGGAGAAATTAAAACAAGAACAAACAAAAAAGTTCCAAAACTTTGTAGGCCGCTTTTTTACATCATAAAGAAGGGGGCGGGAAGGGGTAAACAAACACATTCTTCCTTTTCAGCTCTCCACAGTCTATAGCTACCTTGCTTTCAGGAAAACAAAAATTAAACCCTATTCCTGGAATATGAGTGTGAAATTGACAGTGATTTCAGACTTGGGGACCCACAGTCAGACACTCAATACATCCTTTTTCACATGCTAATTCTCTGCTGTTATTAAAGATTTTAAATAAACACCAGCTTCCTCTTATGTTTAGGAACTGAACTTAAAAGCATTCATGATGTAAACAGAGGCAAGGAAGTGGAAAAAGAGAAGAGAAATTCACAATACATCTCTTTTGAAATAGGTAGAAAATCCATGGATGGGAAAGCCCAATTATGTGACATCCAGTCAAGTTCCCTGCCCATGCAGACTTATTCTCAACTTGCCTCAAAGGAAAAGGCATGAACATCGTTAGGAAGCAATCTCCTCAGATTTACAGCAGGCCAAAATGGTAGAAAGCAATATAGACTGCAGTGGGAGATGCAACTAACAATATATTACCTTTCTTTTAGACGGTTTAGAATATTTTGCTAACTACATAAGTGCAAACATTTCTTTTTCATATTATAGTCTTGAGGCTGCATCCCTAGGCCATCACATCAGCACAAGTAAGCTGAGGGACACAAGGGACAGCACCTACTTTAACTGAACTACTTATGTTGCCCCTCCATCTCTCCAGAAATCACTCCGCATCCAATGCACCTCCATGGGGCTAAAGCCAATAGGATAAATCAAAGGATGGAAGAGACCATACCTGGGACTGAGTCTGAAGGCTCACAAATGTCTGTGCCTCTTTGGGGAGAGTCCCACCACAGGGTATTCTGGCCACCTGCTCATGGCACTGAGTCCCTCTGCCTTGGCACAGGTGCCTCTGCAACAGGCTGCTCCCACTTACTGCGCACTCATAGAGATTGGCCCCAAGCAGGGCCACGGCGATCCAGGTGAGTGGGGCCACAGCAGCACTCACCGTCACCAGCCACAGCACCCCAACGTAGCGCCAGAAGCGCCTCCTGTGGATGATGCAGCAACACCTGCCTGGGGCACAGCAGCCAGTGAACAGCCGCCAGGCCCTGACATTCACCAGGTAGCCAAGAAGGAAGAGGATCAGGGCAGGCACCAACAGGAAGACAGAGCCATAGAGCATGTTCCAGGAGTTGCAGGGGCATTGGAACACCACGGCTGAGAAGAGACGCTCGCTGCCCGCGGTCAGCAGGGACACGGCGCTGTAACCGAGCACCTTCTGGTGATTGAGGCAGAAATCCAACACGGTGCGAAACTTCTCCATCTCCTGCCCTGGCTGCTGCACTCTGCCTGATGCCCTTGCCTTTGATGGGGATGAAACCTCACTTGGTTATGTGTACAAAAGGAAGAGGATGTGAGGTCTCTAGTTACCACAACTCTCACAAACAAACAGAGAGGTTTCACTTTCTCCTGGTGTAGCAAAGGTGGTGCAATGTAGGAGAAAACATCTGAAAATACCCACTGAGCATTTTCTCTGTATTTTTGAAATTACAGGAAACAGCAGGTAGATAGCACACGAAACCCACACTGCTATTGTTATTTTTCCCAAACCGCCATCATTGCTTCTTTAAAGCTTACATATACTTTCCCCAACATGCCTGAGTCTCACAATGGCTGATCAATTTGGTTGTGACTGATAAGTAGATAAGGCTGCAATTTCGCCTCCCAAAATTAGTTGTTTTTAGGAAGGTTTTTGTCAAAAATTCAAATTTCAAGGAAAACGGGAATAAAATAGCAACAAAAACATCATGAAATATTTTTTGTATTTTTTGACCAACTCCAGTTATAGAATACTTTGATCTGGCCTCTAGTTAGATGGAGCCAAACTGTATCATAACAAGGCTCACTATATGCTTTAGATCATGCAGAGATCTAAATTGAGGTGTTGCCCCTTTTGGCCTGGAATGTCTGGCCGGCCAGTCAAAATTCAGGGTGAGGTGACGTCTCTAGTTCGTACATCCCTCACAAACAAACAGAAAGGTTTCACTTTCTCCTGGTGTAGCGAAGGTCCAACACAGTGCGAAACTTCTCCATCTCCTGCCCCTGCTGCTGCACTCTGCCTGGCGCCCTTGCCTTTGAGGGGGATGAAACCTCACCTGGTACTATTCCAGTTGAGAGGAGAAATTGGTGATAGCCAAGTATTTCTTTGATGCAATTTTGTATATTTGCAAAGGATGTACACAGTCCTGTGTCTGTGAATGCAGAAGGAATCAACAACAAAAGGGGCAATTTTTTAGCTTATAGCTCCAAGCCTCCTTAGTAAACACCAGACCCAAAAGGTCTCTCTCCAGCTTTTCCAGGGTTATACCTTTATGCTCACAGGACACTGCTCAGCTTTCTTGCTTTCTTGCCTCTGCATCACTCTTTGTTGTGTCTGTGTGTGTGTGTATGTGTGTGTTCTGCTTTTTTACCCATCCACACCACCTGTCTCACACACAATGCTCAGTAAAACCCCTCCACCCACTCAGCCCAAACTCCTGGGTGCGTCCACAACCTTCTTTTGTCTTAGGTCCTGGTTAACTCACCTGACAGTTGTGTTAAATGAAGGGTGTGTTTACACTCAGACTCAAAGCAGTTTGTGATGGATGCAGTCACCAGTAACTCTCAGCATAACAGAGGCCTACACTAAATATATAACTGGGTTGGGGGACCCAGTTACAACATGGTTATCCTCTGATATGATTGAAGTTCAGTTGGCTTGCAGTGGAGGCTGGATCTCTACTATGTCTCAGAAGTGTGCCAAAGCTTTACCAACCTTGGTTTGGACATATGAGTCCACAGATCCTTATATGTATTGTAGATGGCCCTAAAATAAGTTTTTTTATTAAACAAATAAAAAACAAACAAAAATGGATAGAATTTAGATCTTGATTTACCTATCACCTATTAATAGGGCTGCCAACTTTCTACTTGCACAAAACTGAACACCCTTGCCCCGCCCCCAGCCCCACCCCTCCTCCAAGGCCCTGTCCATGCCCAGCCCCTTATCTGAGACCCTGGCCCCTGCTCACTCCCTCCCCTCTTCCTCTGTTGCTTGCTCTCCCCACCCTCACTCACTCGCTCATTTTCACCAGGCTGGCTCAGAGGGCTCGGGTGTGGGAGGGGGTGAAGGCTCTGTCTGGGGGCTGCGAGTTCCAGGGTGGGGCCAGAAATGAGGGGTTCAGGGTGCAAGAGGGAGCTCTAGGCTGGGGCAGGGGGTTGAGGAGTGCTTGGGGGGGTAAGGGCTCTGGCTGGGGGTGCAGACTCTGGGGTGGGGGTGGGGATGAGAGGTTTGGGGTGTAAGAGGGTGCTCTGGGCTGTGATCGAGGGATTTGGGCTGGGGCAGGGAGTTGGGGCCTGGTAGGGGCCAGAGGTGCAGGCTCTGGGTGGTGCTTACCTCAAGCAGCTCCTGGAAGCAGCCGGCATGTCCCCACTCTGGTTCCTATACGGAGGAGTGGCCAGGCGGCTCTGCGTGCTGCCCCGTCCACAGGCATTATCCTTGTAGCTCCCACTAGCCATGGTTCCCGGCCAATGGGAGCTGCGGGGGCGATGCTTGGGGTGGGAGCAGCATGCGGAGCCTCCTGGCTGCCCTTACCCATAGGAGCCAGAGCGGGTACATGCTAGCTGCTTCCCGGGAGCCACGCAGCGCAGAAGCTAGCAGGGACCCTCCCTTAGCCCCGCTGTGCGGCGCCACCAACCGGACAGTCAACGGCCTGGTCAACAATGATGACCGGAGCTGGCAGGATCCCTTTTCGACCGGGTGTTCCTGGTCACCCTACTTAGTAACAAGTTTGATGTCTTCTACTAGGACTAGTTGTGATTGCCTTATTACTCCTCACAGTAGTGAGCTTTGTGCACAGCCGTAATATTTTTATAAAATTGGACCTGCAGTTTGGCCCAGGGCTGCTCTTAGCATGTTATAATCTGGTTTCATAACAACCAAGTTTAACAACTGCTTAATAGTGTGGTTACTGTACCACAAGTGCTCTGAATTCTGCATGGCCTGCTGGGTTTGTCGCAAATTTCCGCTTCTCTGCTCAGACTGCGTCAGAGAGTTTCTGTATTTTGTTCTCCGCCCTCTGTTCTTGTCTCCTCGTCCCCTCCTATTAAAAGGGGAGGAAGCTGAGCAACCCTTGTTTTGGGGAGGGTGAAGAGGGGAGGTATTGGTTGGAGCAATAAATGGAATAAGCCCTCAACTACTTTTACTGCTCAGTTACTATTGTAGCCTCCAGGTGGCTCAGGCAGATGAGCAGAGCAGACACAGCCAATGTGCCAGAGCTGCAATCAGCCAATGCAGCAAAAAGTCTGACCCTAGGATTGCTCAAGCCTGTGCTTTCCTGTGAAGCTCCAGCTACTGTGGTGCTATGTAGTGGGAGACCCATCTCCCAACTCCCCTGCACCACAAAAGGACATGGGGGGAAGCAGGTCAAATGTGGTGGGATGAAGGAAGAAGAGATTTCCAGAGTGGAGGAATAAGGGAGAAATCTGGGGGGGATTCTTAGATTTTGAGGAGAGGATGGTTCCTTTGAAAACATGTTCCTAGGCTCTCACCCCCACAGAAGCAGTGTTTCCATTTTCCTAGATCATGTCTCAGCCTCTTGACATCCTAAGCATCAAAAGAGCTTTAGAGACAGGAGATCTAATAGCCCCCTGGCTGCATAATCCTTGTTTTGGATCTTTGCTGCACACTTAGGAGGATCCTTGTTACACATTTGGTATTTAGGAAGGAGACACGTTATGTGGGTTGTTTGTGTAGTGGGACGTAACTCTGACTTCCCAGGAAGATACACTTTTGAAACTTAGCATAACATTTTACTATCAAAATTCCTGGCCATGCCACTCAGCCTCCCGAGACCCTCAGTATACAACATATGAAAGAACCGAGACCTAGCAGTCACTATGATCATGCCTATCACAACTACTTGCCCATAATTTTAAGATCAAATGTAGCACCATCTCACATGAATTTGAAGCTCTTTATGTTAGCGATGTGACTCCATGCCATTCAGATCCTAAATGCTGGTATTTATGCTGAACTAATTACTCTCACAAGCCATTTAAAACTTCCCACCCTGTTATTTTTCTTGGGCTGCTGGGTGAGGTGGTCTTACACCTTACGAATGGGGCTGAGGTATTGGTGAGATGATGTACAGCAATTTGGATCATCACTGCTCATGTTGCACTTTTCCTGTGACTAATAAATGTAGGGTTTCAGTCTGCAAGTCTGTTTCAAAAGAAAAAAAGAGCATAAAATAAAAAAAATATAAAATAGTAATGCTAGGACAATAGAAGACATCTCTCTTCATTTAGTTCTCTGAAGGTTAGACCTTCTTTTCTTTGTGGAGCGAGTGGGGGTGCCACCTACAGTCTAAATTCACGCTTTGCAGATTAATTACCTCATTTAAAGTTTATTCCTTTGTTTTAACGAAGGTGCCAGAACATTGATTTCTGGTTCAATTATTTTTGGTTCAGTTTGGTTCTTTGGAAATTCTTTAAAACATGAGTCAGAATATCACGTGACTATTAATGTTCTTAGAGAATTGCGCTGTATGAAAGACTGCAAATACACACTAATAGCTTATGCGGAGCAAGGCCTGCTGATAGCATGTTGTTTTACAATTGCCTCCCTAGACATTTTGTATATCAAAGGTTTTTTCCCAACCAATGCTAAATAAACAGTATGATGAACCAAATATCTGGATTAATAGTACACTGCTAGACAGAGTGACAAAATTTACCTACCTTAGAAGTGCCCTTTTTATTGACATTTGAATATCCTCATCAATAAAATCATGTATCCAAAAACTAGCTCTGTATTTGCATGAATGGAACATGGACGGCAACAGGATATCAACCTCTGTACAAGGATCAAACTGTATTATGCTGAGACATAAACTCACTACCAACATCATGTCATAGTGCTAGGTAACTTCCACGAGCCTGTTCCAAATTTCAGGCTTTTCAAATCCATGTTCCATGTAAGAAGCCAAAATAACCAACAAAGCTCTTGGCACTACTGCAATACATGAATAATCTTCTGCCCTTTAGCAGCAAAGAGACCTCTTTGGTGATGGTACTGAGATCATAGAGACTCCTTACCACATGCAGTTTCAGAAGGCTCCATTTTCTTCCCCATCACCTTTAACAGGTTGTCTGTGAGGGTGAGACAATGACAGTGTGATGGCACAGATTCAGGTGCCATCAATATGTATGAATGGTAGCCAACTATATAACTCTTTCTTCACCGACAGCCTCTGCCATCACAATCCCCATGATGTCTGTGTGCCTGGAAGAAATCAGATTAACGAAAAACAAAGGGAAGCTGGTAGAAATTGCTGATAATGCTAATTTACCAATAATCCACAAATCATTAATGTGGTGCAAAGCCCGTCGGTCTAGTATTCCCTGTTGACTTCAGTAGGATGAGAGACACTAAAACAAAGCGAAGCCATAAAAAGGTGAAGCGAACAGAAAGTTTAGGAGAATTAAGAATTGGGTTAAGATTTGGTGTTGCTTACTGCTAAAAGAGAAATATAAAAGAGACTGGTGAGGAAAATGTATGCTACACATACACACACATTTTAACTTGGGACCCTCTAACAGAGGTACTACCCCTCACTTTTAAAACACATCCTGACACCACTGAATGGTATAGTAAGCTTAGTAAAATATTAATTTTTTTTAAAAAGTTAGCTAGAATGTGACTGTGATCCATTCATATTACTCATATGTACATCCTTCATTCAGTGCAATATATATATATATATATATATATAAAAAAAGAGTGTATATGAGCCTAAAGCTAAAACACGTAAAGTACCTTCCAGTTATTTTTATTTTTGGATATGTGTTGTATGCTTAGAAAACAAGCTAGATGGTGCTAGTGCATCACTTTGCAATCTCTGCCATGCTCGGGTATTGAAACAGAACAAAACAAAATGACAGGGACCTTTAAAAAAGCACTAAAAATATTAAATATACCATTAATTAAAATATTTTTTAATTCTGAATTTGTTTATTATGAGTTTGGAAGTTTTTAAAGGATTATTTGCAATGAGCCAATAATATAATTGGATAGTTCATTGATGATTTATTGACCGTGAAAAGTGTTTTCCCCTATTATTTAGTGCCTTTCCAAGATAAACCTCTCCAAATATCAAAACTGAGACTATTCTGGAGATTATAGTCATTCCTGCACAACAGTATTAAATAATTTAAATACATTCCAAAAAATGAAGAAAAGGATAGATCCATCAATCTCTATTAGCCAGGATGGTGTGACAGACCCAGACCAGTGGGGTGCAGGAGTCTGGTAAGGGGCAAATATATTGGTCACTGGATGAGTAGTTTTCTGTTTCCTGAGTGACCAGAGCAGGGGCTGCACTAGAGTAATCAGGAACCTGCTAGAATCAGTTAAGGCAGGCAGGCTAATTAGGACACCTGGAGCCAATTAAGAAGCGGCTAGAATCAATTAAGGCAGGCTAATCAGGGTACCTGGGTTTTAAAAGGAGCTCACTTCAGTTTGTGATGCAAGTGTGAGGAGCTGGGAGCAAGAGGTGCAAGGAGCCGAGAGTGAGAGGGTGTGCTGCTGGAGGACTGAGGAGCACAAGCGTTATCAGACACCAGGATGAAGGTTCTGTGGTGAGAATAAGGAAGGTGTTTGGAGGAGGCCATGGGGAAGTAGCCCGGGGAGTTGTAGCTGTCATGCAGCTGTTACAGGAGGCACTATAGACAGCTGCAGTCCTCAGGGCCCTGGGCTGGAACCCGGAGTAGAGGGTGGGCCCGGGTTCCCCCCAAACCTCCCAATTGACCTGGACTGTGGGCTCTCCCAGAGGGGACGGTCTCTGGGCTGTTCCCCAACCCACATGGTGAATCTCTGAGGCAAGAAAATCCGCCAACAAGCACAGGACCCACCAAGATAGAGGAGGAACTTTGTCACAATGGACAGGAATGGTGTCCATAGTAGGGTTACCATCTTTTAATTTTTAAAAAGGAGGGCACTCCATGGGGACCTGTCCCTGCCCCAACTCCACCCCTTCCCCGCCCTCAGCCCTGCCCCAACTCTGCCCCCTCCCCTGAACGCTCCGCCCCTTGCTCCTCCCCCTCCCCTGCTTCCCGCGAATCAAATGTTCGCGGGAAGCCTGAAACAGGGAGGCAGCAGGTAAGCTGGGGCGGGGTGCAGCATGGCCCAGTCCGGCCCCCCTGGCTGAGCGGCTCCTTCTGGCGGCCGGCCGGCCCAGGCCAAGAGGCTCTGGCCCCAGCGTCTCCCGCTCGGCTTGGCTCGGGCCCCACGCCCCCGGTTCCCGGCCCAGCACCGCGCTCCCGGCCCGGCCCCCGGCCCGGCACTGCGACCCCGGCCCCCGGCCCTGCGCCCCCGGTTCCCGGCCCGGCGACCCCGGTTTGCGACCCCGGCCCGGCACCGCGAACCCGGCTCCTGGCCTGGCCTGGCTCCCGGCCCGGCCCCGCGGCCCCGCACCGCCGGCCCCAGCCCCAGAGGCCCCGGCCGAGCACCGCCGAGCCCTCCCTCCCTATTTTCCCGCACATGTCCAGCTTTTGGGGATTTCACCCCGGACGGGGATTTGAGCCCCAAAAAGCCGGACATGTCCGGGAAAATCCAGACGTATGGTAACCCTAGTCCATAGCCTCTGTTTGACAGAAACTGGGAATGGGCAACAGGGGATGGATCTTTTGATGATTACCTGTTCTGTTCATTTCCTCTGGGGCACCTGGCATTGGCCACTGTTGTAAGATACTGGGCTAGATGGATCTTTGGTCTGACCCAGTATGGCCATTCTTATGTTAACAAAAAGCAAAGCTAAGTGTTAATGTAGCAAAAATAGTTACTTACATGTTGTTTTTACTTGTTTATTACTCTTAACTGGTAATGGCCATTCTTTTATGCAACTCTAGCCTTAGTTTTACCAGTAGTGGTGTACTCATTTTCATTTCATTTTAGAATTATACACTTTTAATAGAGCTAGTTGAATTTTTTCTGCAAAAATGGGATTTGAGCAATGAAATTTAAACTGTCACACTTTTTTTTAGTTTTCTAAGGTTTGACATGTTACAACCTCCTTCCACTCCCCCCATGAAATTGTGAAAAATGTTGAATGAAACAAAACCCGGTTTTTATATTTATTTTTCATGAAGCAAAAATAAAAACAAATTTTGACCTTGTCTAATTTTTAAATGATGGAGGTAAAATCCTGGCTCCATTGAAGCCAATGGCAAAACTCCCAGTGACTTTAGTGGGACTAGGATTTCCCCTTATGTTTGTAGAAATTGTTTAAATAAAACAGGAACTATTACCACCTTTAAACAAAAAAGTACAGCTAGGGAAAATGTTCTTGTAGGAATTGCGCTCAATACAAGGACTTAGTGTTTTATTTGGGAATAAGATATAATGAATTCTAAAGCCTGGCATGGATAGATATTTAAATGTAAGTTCTTTAGAACTTCTGAATCATAGAATATCAGGGTTGGAAGGGACCTCAGGAGGTCATCTAGTCCAACCCCCTGCTCAGAGCAGGACCAATCCCCAGATAGATTTTTACCCCTGTTCCCTAAATGGCCCCCTCAAGGATTGAGTTCACAACCCTGGGTTTAGCAGGCCAATGCTCAAACCACTGAGCTATCCCTCCCAAATATTTTTCTGCACGCTGGGAATATATGTTCTGAAATATATTTTCATTTTTTAACTCTGCAATCAGACACTAGGCTCCGTCTTGGGCCTTGCTCTGCTCCCCTTACGAAGTGACAGCACCAGAAAGTGGCTTGATCTCTGCTGAGGCCCTGGCAGAGAGAGTGTGCTGAGAAGAAAGGGGTATGACTCACGTGCTGCTGCACTCCAGCAATTCCCAGCTAGCAAGCAGCTCCTGTGGATCATTCCTGGCTGACCATAGTTCAGAGTAGCCCTGAGCCAGCCCCAAAAATTGGAGTGGTGCAAATAGGGTGACCAGACGTCCCGATTTTATCGGGACTGTCCCGATATTTCCTTGTTTGTCCCGCGTCCCGACCGACATGCGGTCGGGACAACCGGACAAACAAGGAAATGCCCCGGAGCCTAGAGCCTGGAAGTGCTCCCCCCCCCCCCGCCCCGACTCCGCCCCCTCCTCCCCCGATTGGCTCCCTCCCCGAATCCCCGCCTCTTCCCCGGGCTCACCATTCCCCCTCCCTCCGCAAGCGCTGGAGGGAGGCCCGGGAGACTCAGGGGAAGCGCGGGGCCGGGGTGAGTAACAGTCCGGCCTGGCCGCGAGCAGGACTCAGTCGGGTGGTTGGGCGAGGAGGGGGGCGGCCCGCGGGGCCAGGCGGCGGCTGTTGTTGTCCCCCCGGGCAGCGGGACTCGGGAGCAGCCGCTGCTGCAGCTCCCACTGCCGCGGGGGAGGAAGCAGCCATGGCGCTCTGCGGCTGCGGCTCTGGCACCCCCGAACCTCCCGAGCCGGGGCCTGCTGCGGGGGACCCAGCAGCGCGCACGCTGGGTCCAGCCCCTGGCCGGTCGCGTCTGGGCTGCTGCCCAGCTGGTGCTATCCCGCGGCAGCCCCGGAGTGGGGGCAGCGGGCCACAGCCCCCCCGTCCCGCAGGGGAATGATGCCTCCGCCCCGGGGCCGCCGCGGGATAGCACCAGCTGGGCAGCAGCCCAGACGCGACTGGCCAGGGGCTGGGTGCAGGGTGCGCGCTGCTGGGTCCCCGCAGCAGGCCCCGGCTCGGGGGGTTCGGAGGCGCCAGAGCTGCAGCCGCCGAGCGCCGTGGCCGCTTCCTCCCCCGCGGCAGTGGGAGCTGCAGCAGCGGCTGCTCCCGAGTCCCGCTGCCCGGGGGGACAACAACAGCCGCCACCTGGCCCCGCGGGCCGCCCCCCTCCTCGCCCAACCACCCGACTGAGTCCTGCTCGCGGCCAGGCCGGACTGTTACTCACCCCGGCCCCGCGCTTCCCCTGAGTCTCCCGGGCCTCCCTCCAGCGCTTGCGGAGGGGGGAGGAATGGTGAGCNCCCCCCCCCCCCCCGCATCCCGATATTTGTCTTTGGTGATCTGGTCACCCTAGGTGCAAACAATGCATCTCTCATCCCCACTCGGGATAACAGAGCTAAGGATTGAGGCCCATATTTGTAGAGGGAACCCCTGACCCAATAGCTCTTTATTATTTACTTCATGTTTACCCGCTGCTGTAAATTGGCTCTGGACCATGCACTATATTTACATGATAGTTTTGTCGCCCCACTTTGAGGTGTCATTAGCCTTCACACCTTCCCCAGACCAGATCTTCTTTTGGGCCTATCATAGGCCTTTCTCAACATCTTGTCACAGACCTTATTAATGCTGGCTATGGCTCTGCTAGTGGGATTTAAATTTGTGATCAGTGGTTTAGGAGGCCAGTGTGCTAACTTCTGTGTTACAGAGCCTGGGGTGACTGGTGTGTAAAGTAATCCCCTAATAAGAGATACTGTTTCTTCCTTCCTATTCAGTGTTGGCCAATTCCTCCTCATTTACAAGGGCTATTATGCCATAGTCAATGTTAAATTATAGGTAACTGTCAGTGCAGGGTGTAACCAGAACTCTGAATATTTGGAAGAGTGTTTGCGGGGGCCAGGAATGCCAGGAATAACAGTAGCACAGGACTTGCTTCTACTCCCATTGAAGATAATTAGAGTTTTGCAGTTGACTTTATGGGGAGCAGGATCTCTTCACAGCGAATTCCATTTAACACCCTAGGCTTCTGGGGAGTGTGATGTGGGGAATCAACTTCCCCCCCCCTTAATTCAAGAATAGGGCTAGTTTAAAACAGCTCAACATTTTTCATATCATGAGCCACTTCTTAAAACAGATGATCCACAAGAGAATCTACTAGCAATCCAATCCAGATTCTACACTTTCCTGGTAGCAGCTAGATAACAGTGTAAAATAGACAAGGTGAAATTAACTGCCCTTCAAAGTGATGGGTGAAGCTGCTTATGTTATGTTAAATTATTTTATACCTTTGCTCTTCCTGGTCACAGGGCTTTGCATGTATTCTTATTGGCTCTTCCTTATTACCTGCAGCCTCTCCTGCTCTAATCTCCCCAGGTCACACTGCAGTTTGGTTTTGTCCTCCTTGGCATTTGCTATTCCTTCTGTCCAATTTTCATGATGTGAGCACATTTGATCATGATTGAATTTACATTAAAGTCAGACATGAAGCATCTGTGAAGGGTGCTGATTAACGCTATTCTTTTGTTTGTTTGTTTGGCCAGAGAACTTCTGGAAACTCTGCGAGACTTGTTCAGACTTGTACAGCAGTCCATAACAATCAGGAAGCACCACTGTTTGAAGACTGAAAGATACTTCATCACTGTGACAGATACAGTTGAACTGATTTAACATCTTTGATGTCTAAAAAAAGGGAATTTCCACAGCTAGTAAAGTTCATGCAAGGGGAATATTTATGGTCATGGGATTTACATCACCATTTCAGGGCCTGACCTCAGCAGTTTTTTTTAAAGTTACAAAGAAACATGATCTCAGGACCAAGCTTTCTGGGAAAGGGGAAGGGAAAAAGATAAACCCCCCCCCCCCATATTTCCACTAAATACGGTAACGGTCGAAGTGGAGAGCCCACCCTCGTTGGAGAGAGGGGGAATTGCCATGCTCTGAGTCAAGCCAGGCTGCGCAGCAAGAACTAAGGCTAGACCATGCATTAGCAGTTGTAAAAGCTGTTCTCACTTTAACAGTATAAACAGCTTCCACCAAGACCCCAAAAGGGACTAGAGCTGGGTAAATACCGGATTTTTCGGTTCTCTGGAAGTTCCAAAAAATAAAAATGGTTTCAGATTGACTATTTTGAGCAAATTGAAAAGTCAAAAACTAATTTCATTTAATTTTTTCCTTTATAAATTAAAAAAAAAAGTTTACAGGTAATTTCAAATCAAAAAGGTGTTTAAGATCTGACACTAGGAAGTAAAATCGGAGCACCTTAAAGGATCAAATCTTAAGTGGGATCACAACATTTTTCAAATTTGTGTAAATTCTGGCAATTCGTTTTGGTAAAAAAAAAAAGTCTCTCTAATGCCCTGGGCCCTACACACCACTGCAAACATTTAAAAAATAGTATTTTCATTCAGAATAGAGGAAACACGGATCTATCTGACTGTAATTAAATCTATCATTCTTGCTGACTGCTGTGGTCAAGTCACACTCCATCCCCAATTCCTATTTCAGCCCACTTCAAAGTTCAGACCATCCTCCCATTCATTCTAGGTAGTACTTATATGGCCATCATCAACATAGAATCTGAGAGCCTCAGAATCATTGACGGATTTTATGTTCATATCACCTGTGCAAGGTGAGGATGCATTCCCCTCATTTTACAGATAAGGAATAGAGGGATAGGTGCAGACTAAAGAACCAGACTGGCTTCCTCAGGCAGAAAGCTTGCAATCTATACTACCTGGTGGAGAAGTGATGCCTTCCAGGGGAAAGTAGCTTTCAAATCTGTTTGTGGCCCATAACAGCCCTGTTGGTGGAATCTGCACAGAAGACCTGCTGAATCTTTGTATCTCCTGGCTGGGATCTGGCTAGATCCTGCCTCCATTCACAGCAATGCTAAACTCCCATTGTCTTCAATGGGCCTGAGTCAGCCAGGTTCTTGTCCCCCAACAGATCAAGAGTTACAGGTGGCTTGTACCACTGCACCTTCCATCCAGGTGGATTTACCTCTCCTAGGGGGCCACAACTCCAGCTAGTGCAATCTAGGGAGTTATTCTGATTTTATGATTGACCCACTCGTCTTACATGTTTGTAAAGTATCATGCAGGTCAATGGCACTATATAAATCATAAATAACACTAATACTCAACAGAGCAGCAGCCTGAGAAATAGCACTATAACTGTGCATGTCTATCTTACATTTGTTGGTATTTTAGGGCATTAAGTGTATTAGAAGCTTTTAGTTCAAAAGTGGATAGGAATTGTGTTTACAAAATCAAATGTAGGCCTGGAGGAAGGTTTCAGCGGTGAGCAAGAGCTCAGCTGTGCAAAAATCGAGCTTGTCTTTTCACAGGAAAATAAAGGGTGCTAAACTAGTTATCTGACTATGCAAGTAATTCCACCAGATTTCCCCCTTCCCTTCCCTTTTCCTGTTGCTCTTCTAACATCACAAGTCAGCTCCAACAACAGCAGAGTAGCTGGGGTGGAGGGTGGGGACTGAGTCCAGTAGTCCCACAGGGACCAACAATATAAGGTATTTACTGTATGATCTACACAGAAACCACGTGTGACATACATAAGTCTGTGAGATTCTGAATGCGTTCTACATGACTGGGGTCTTTGTGAAAAATATTCATTAAGGCCTTGGCTACACTTGAGAGTTACAGTGCAATAAAGCCGCCCTCAGCGCTGTAATTCACTCCCCCTCCGTCCACCCTGGCAAGGCATTTGCAGCGCTGTATCTCCCTGGTTGCAGCGCTGCATGTACTCCACCTCCCTGAGAGGAATACCGTGTATTGCGCTTCCGCTGCAGCACTCCGGCGCCAGTGTGGCCGCCCAATGTGCTGTGACTGGCCTCCAGAAGTACTCAGTAGTATCCCACAATGCCTGTTCTAGCCACTCTGGTCATCAGTTCAAACTCTACTGCCCTGGCCTCAGGTAACCAACCATGTGACCCACCCTTTACATTCCCCGGGAATTTTAAAAATCCTCTTCCTGTTTGCTCAGCAAGGCGTGGCGTGAAGTGCTATCAGCGAATCTTTCCAGGTGACCATGCCTCCATGTGCCAAGCGAGCCCTAGCATGGAGCAATGGCGAGATGCTGGACCTCATCAGTGTTTGGGGGGAGGAAGCTGTCCAGTCCCAGCTGCGCTCCAGCCGTAGGAATTACGATACCTTCGGGAAGGTATCAAAGGACATGATGGAAAGGGGCCATGACCAGGACGCCCTGCAGTGCAGGATTAAAGTGAAGGAGCTGCGGAGTGCCTACCGCAAAGCCTGCAATGCAAATGGTCACTCAGGTGCTTCCCCCGCAACCTGCCGATTCTACAAAGAGCTGGATGCGATACTTGGGGTTAACCCCACCTCCACTCCGAGCACCACCCATGGACACTTCAGAACCAGGGTGGGAGGAGGAGGAGAAGGAAAACGGGAGTGAGGGTGATGGGGCAGATGGAGACACCCCAGAATCCCCAGGAGCTCTTCTCAAGCCAGGAGGAAGGTAGCCAGTCGCAGCGGCCAGTACTTGGTGGAGGACAAACAGAAGAGCAGGTTCCCGGTAAGCGGGTTTTTTTTCGGGAAGGAATTTTTTTGGTGCGGGCTCTTTGGGAGGGGAGGGTTAGGCATGCATGCCTAGATGCAGAATAGTGCATTGATGTGGCTTATCACATCGCGGTAATCAGACTCAGTAATCTCTTCGAATGTCTCATCCAGAAAGTGTGCAATGCGCTTGCGCAGGTTTATCGGGAGAGTCACCGTGGTCCTTGTCCCAGCCAGGCTAAAGTGTCCGTGCCACTGTGCTGCGAGGGGCAGGGGGAACCATTGCTGCACACAGGCAAGCTACATATGGGCCAGGGCGGAAGCCGCATTGCAGTAGAAGACCCTCCCTTGCTTACCAGGTCACCCTCAGCAGCGAGATATCCAGGACGAACTCCTGTGGAAAATGTTGGGACAGTGTTCAGTGTAGGTGTCCCCTGCAGCTGTTGGCTCTCCCCAAGGCACAGAAACCCAGAGGACAGTACAGCCCTGAAACAATCAGTCCCCCTTCCTCACCATTTTGAGGCTCCCATGGGTTATGTGTGCTCTGTTTGGGACAGGAAAATTATGCAATTGTGTAGACCCCGTGTGGGCCCTCCTTAAGTGCGGGGGAAATCATTACTCTGTCTGGTATAAACAATGCTGCCTCTGTTAAATGTTGCATTTTGCCTATACAGCTGCAACAACCTTGAGACCTCAGCTGTCCCTCTTATCGCCTGCTCAGAGATTGCAAAAACTCAGGAAGAGACCGTGAAAAACCAAAGAAGACATGCTGCAAGAAGTGATGTGGCAATCTATTAAAGAGAATGAAAAAGCACAGAACTGGAGGGAGAGAGAAAGCAGGATCCACCAGGAAAACGCAGCGCACCGGCGGCAAACCACGGATCGGCTCATAAACATCCTGGAGCGCCAGGCAGACGCTATCCAGGAGCTCGTAGCCATGCAGAAAGAAGAGCAGTACCGCAAACGCCCCCGCCCTCCCACAGCACTTGTCCCAAAACTCTTTCCCTTGTGCCCCAACACACTTTCCCCAACTTCCGGGTTCTTCATGCCACCAGCTGCCTCCAACACCAGTATCTTCACTACCCAGCCCTGAAAACGACAACCCTTACCCTCTGCACTCAACCCCCATCACCATGCAGTATAGCTATCCTGAAGTGCAGCACACTTCACAGCACACCAGACAGGACATATGCGAATCTGTGCTTGTACTGTTCCGCACTCCACTCCCTTGCCCTTTCTGATTCCCAAGCATTTGTGTTTCTTTTCAATAAATAAATTTTCTTTTGAATAAATGGATTTTCTTTTCAATAAATGGATTTTTTGGCTTTGAAAACATTCTTTATTATTGCATAAAGTAAAAGATTCCTTAGCCCAGGAAATAAACAGGCACTGCAAGTCTGCTTAGCAAACACTGATTCCTAAAGATTGGAACTACTGCACTTCACTCCCATGCAGGGCACCAGGTATCACTGCTGGTTTTCAGCCTCAAATTGCTCCCTCAAGACATCCCTAATCCTTGCAGCCCCAGGCTGGGCCCCTGTAATAGCCCTGCTCTCTGGCTGTGCAAATTCAGCCTCCAGGTGTTCAACCTTGGAGGTCCATGCCTGAGTGAAGCTTTCACCCTTCCCTTCACAAATATTATGGAGGGTACAGCACTCAGATATAACCACGGGGATGCTGTGTTTGGCCAAGTCCAGCTTCCCATACAGAGATCGCCAGCAGCCCTTTAAACGGCCAAAGGCGCACTCCACAGTCATTCAGCACCAGCTCAGCCTGTAGTTGAACCATTCCTTGCTGCTGACAAGGCTCCCTGTGTAGGGTTTCATGAGCCATGGCATTAATGGGTATGCGGGATCTCCAAGGATCACAATGGGTATTTCAACTTCCCCTACCGTGATCTTCCGCTCTAGGGAAAAAGTCCCAGCCTGCAGCTTCCTGAACAGTCAAGTGTTCCGAAAGATGCGTGTGTCATGCACCTTTCCTGGCCAGCCTGTGTTAATGGCAATGAAATGCCCACAGTGATCCACAAGTGCCTGGAAAACCATAAAGAAATACCCCTTCCGATTAATGTACTCGGATGCTAGGTGGGGTGGTGCCAGAATAGGAATGTGCGTCCCATCTATCGCCCCTCCACAGTTAGGGAAACCCATTTGTGCAAAGCCATCCACTATTTCCTGCACGTTACCCAGAGTCACGGTTCTTCTGAGTAGGATGCGATTAATGGCCTTGCATCAACACGATTCCAACGGTCAACTTTCCCACTCCAAACTGGTTTGCAACCGACCGGTAGCTGTCTGGAGTTGCCAGCTTCCAGATTGCAATAGCCACCCGCTTCTCCACCAGCAGGGCAGCTCTCAATCTCGTATCCTTTCGCCGCAGGGTGGGGGTGAGCTCCTCACACAGTCCCATGAAAGTGGCCTTTCTCATCCAAAAGTTCTGCAGCCACTGCTCCTCATCCCAGACTTCCATGACGATGTGATCCCACCATTCAGTGCTTGTTTCCCGAGTCCAAAAGCGGCGTTCCATGGTGCTGAGCACATCCGTGAATGCCACAAGCAATTTCGTGTTGTACGCGTTATGCGACTCGATAGCATCATCGGACTCCTCACTCTCACTGTCACTTTGGATCTTAAGGAATAGTTCGACAGCCAAACGTGACGTGCTGGCGAGACTCATCAGCATACGCCTCAGCAGTTCAGGCTCCATTTCCCGCAGACAGATCGCACTGCACAGAAACCGTTGAAAGATGGCGCCAAAGGTAGACGGAAACAAAGGGATTTCTGGGATGCGAAGCGATGCATCACGGGGCGTTGGGACAGGACCCAGAATGCCCCGCACCCACGCCCCCTTCCCACAACCCACGGTGCCAGAATGGGAAGAGGTGCTCTGTGGGATAGCTGCCCATAATGCACCGCTCCCAATGGCGCTGCAATTGCCGCAAATGTGGCCACGACAGTGCGCTGGCAGTTGTCAATGGGGACAGGCTGCAGCGCTTTCCCTACTCAGCTGTACGAAGGCAGCTTTAACTCACAGCGCTGTACAGCTGGAAGTGTAGCCAAGGCCTAAGTATTTGAAAAAATATGAGTTGTTTCTATGTGATTAGAATTGGGGAGGGGATACTAAGGTTTTATGAATGAGCCATATAACATCACTTTCTTCTCTTTGTTACGTCAAATCTTCATTGTCTCATGATGTCCTTGTAACATCATGCTCAATATATTCATATTACATTCCTCTCTTGATTGTTTTATATCATTATGTCATGACTTCAGTGCAGTTGAAAATCACCTACTGTTTCCAGTCCTGTGCTCTCCTCTTGTTCAGAAATTCACTACTTAAAGTAAGAACTATTGAAAAGACTTTAACTCTGATCCTTCAAAAAATTACCCACATGCATACCTTAAGTCATGTGAGTAGCTGTGTTGACTTCAATGGGACAGCTTGTATGAATAAAGTTATGCATGTATGATATGATTTGAAGAATCGGGGCCTAAGAGAAGATAGGGCCACCAGAAGAAAAAGAACAAAAAAGTAAAAGTAAATTGCTCACATGGCTGAAAAGGAAAAGGAGTAAAATTCACCCTTGTGTAATGGCCACTTAAATCTCACTTAAGCTCAATTTTGAAAATGTACATGGGACTTAAGTGCTGCATATGCCTTGTAATGCCTCTCTGCACAAGGGTGAACTTCAGCCTGAATAATGGCTTCGAAAATACTAAACCTGCTCAAATAGACAAAAACGATTGTCTGTTCACCCTCTGCCCTTCCTTAGGGCTTGGCTACACTCGAAACTCCAAAGCGCTGCCGCGGGAGCGCTCCTGCGGCAACGCTTTGAAGTGTGAGTGTGGTCGCAGCACCAGCGCTGGGAGAGAGCTCTCCCAGCGCTGCAGGTACTCCACCTCCACGAGGGGCATAGCTACCAGCGCTGGGAGCGCGGCTCCCAGCCCTGGGGCACTGTTTGCACTAGCGCTTTACAGCGCTGTAACTTGCTGCACTCGGTTTTTTTCACACCCCTGAGCGAGAAAGTTGCAGCGCTGCAAAGCGCCAGTATAGCCAAGGCCTTAGTGAATTAATGTGGAGAGTTTGGGTGTTGATAAATCTGCAACCAACATGCAGCTGCTGTTTTGATTTATGGAGGTCTTTGTCTCCTGGCAAAAGTAGTTGGTTTTCTCACTGAAAAGACATGAAGAAAATCCAAATTGAGGAAGTTTATCAGATTGCAAACATTTAAACTTTCTTTATACAAGAACGGCCATACTGGGTCAGACCAATAGTCCATCTAGCCCAGTATGAGGTCATCCAAGAGTGGCCAGTTCCAGATGCTTCAGAGGGAATGAACAGAACAGGGTAATTATCGAGTGATCCATCCCCTGTCGTTCAGTCCCAGCTTCTAACAGTCAAACCTTCTGTGCTTGGAAAAAGCTTTCAGTCCCTGACAAATTTTTTACATGGACGTGTTGGCTGGAAGATCTTTCACCCAAACATTAATGTTAATTAGCACTAACAATCCAGCCTGGTTTATAGCCCCCCTTATAATCCCAATGTCCAGACGAAGGTGCAGGAGAGTATGGAGCTTCAGCTTCATAAAGCCTCATCTTCCTCATCCCAGCAGTAAGGGAGCCCCTACAGACGTTCTAAAATCCTCTAGTGTGAGAGCTGCCCACCAGTGCTGGGGAAACCTGGAAGAAACACAGTCTCATGAATGACATTCAGTAGTGGCTGTGGGTTAATTATGAGCAAATACTTGTTCCTTTGATGTAAAAGAGCTACTCCTTTGGCTAAAGGGTAAGGTTCTGACTCATTTGAAATACATGTTGTAACATTTCTCTCTAGTTCCCTCTGTTTCATTAAACTAATATATATCTACCGTAAAGCACAAAGAAGATGTCTGAAAGCCTCTCAGTTGGTCTTTAAAACACAAAGGGGAAAACCACTACCCTTGGACCTACCCTAATGACCATAAATGAAGCACTGAGAGTTGCCCTTGAAGAGGTGAGTGTATAGCTGTCAGTCATTTCTACTTGACAAGTTTAGAAGACTTGTAAATCTGACATTTAACCGCATGGAAAGAAACTCCTAACTGAAATTCTCCTGGAAAAAATTACATACACCTTTGCCAGTCAAAGGAAATTAGCAGCAGCAGCAGCTGCTTTCCAGAGTAAACCCAGGGAGAAGATAATTTAACTGGGAAACTCTAGTTTGTCGAAGGAAATGTGGGTGACTGGACATTACCACAAATCTTTCAGCCCCCTTCCCACTGGATTAACCTACTTACATAAGCACAATTTAATTCCATTTTAATATATATTTCTACTTGCATAGTGTGCATTCACCTTTTTTTTATTTAATTATGGTGAGCGCTAAAGATGTTTATGGCTGTTTTTAGACTCATGTAAGTGAATTTAATACTCACGTCAGAGAAATGTCCCTAGCTTAAGGCGGGCTCAGTGTAGGAGGCCCTGTCCATGCTTTCTCACATCACTTTACCAATGTGTCTCATTCCTTGCTTGCAATACACTTGTTATTCCAGGCATACACCATTCATGGTGAATTGTGTCAAATTGGTGATGGCTTTGTCTGGCTTGTGTTAAGGTAAACAGAGACCATCATGAGAGCAACAAACTAAGGTTCAGTTCTAATCTAAAACAGGATTTGAACACTGGGATTCAGAAATCAATAGGTAACCCACTGGGTCACCATGCCCCTGAAATGCTTGCACTCCTTCTACAAAACACTCTTTATTTTGTCAAATGAAACTATCGAAAAACGTAAAGGATTTTTTTTTTCCGAAAAATAATTCCATTTGAGCTCTGAAGCTGTTTGTATTTTAAAATGAACTCCAGGTGATAGCTTCATGTTTACACTCATTTTTAAAATCTGATGTATAGGTGTGGGGAATCTCGCAAGGAAGGTTTACATTGGAGACATTCTTAGGCGAAACCTAAAATTACTAGAACTGAAAGAGATTTAAAAAAAAAGACCAGAGAATTTTGTTTACTTTGTGTATTTGACAGCCCTTTGTGTACAATTCCATTATTTCCCCCATACAAGTAGGCAGACAGTCCGTTTCTCCTGGCATTAGACACAGTGATTGGAGTAGAGAAAATCATTTTTAAAAAAGATGAAAACATATTAATCAAAAATAGTTACCAGGGCTTCAGGGACAGGTATAGCACTGGAAAGTATTCTTAATTCATTTTGAAAAATTGCCTAGACTAAGCTGGACGGTGTCTTTCTTAGGCTCCAAATCTTTTTCTACCTCAGTTCTGTAATGTCCAGATACGATTGCATAAAGAATCCATAAATAAATGAAAACATGGAGCATCTGCAATTCCATCTGAGGATCTCAAAAAGTGTTTCACAAGCATTCATTGGTTTTCACAATATTCTGGGTTGGGTATTATCCCTGTTTTACAGATGGGGGAAAAGAGGCACAACTCTTTAAGTGATGTAGCCAGATCATGCAAGTCAGGGCCATGGTAAGGAAGAAAACCCAGATTCTGTTTGTGGTCTCAGCACCAGATTTCTCTGCCCCCTAAAACAATGCTGAACCCAGATGGCCCTGTAAAATCACAGCAAAATGGAGTGAAAAATGTCAGTAACTGGATTAAAAAACAACATGCTTACATGCTAAAAGCTTGTGCCAAGGTTCAATTTGGAGAAAATAGTAAACGCATACATATTTACCCATGGAGTTAATGAGGGTTGGCATCATATAGAGTGCAGGTAAAAGGATTACAAGATTAAACCCATAATAATCTTATTACAGAAGCACAAAATATACAATATAAATTCATTCTCTCTGCTAATCCAGATAAGTCAGATATAGTCTGCAATGACAGATGAAGAATGTCACCAAAATCAATGGCAAGCCATAATGAATTAGACACGAGGGAACCAAATCTTTATACTTTGGCCCCAATTCTTCTCCTCCTGATATCAGTATTGCTCCTACCGATGTCAGCCCCTATTGACTTCAGTGGAAATAGGACTGGGCTGTCTCCGTACAGCACCGAAGACAAACAACTAGCTTGCAAATGAGTGCTCACATTTTCATGGGTCTTAAGACAGACATTCCGTTGATTAGGAGCAAGCAAACACCTGTACAATTTCTATCCATTCCTTGCTGATTTTTAATACCAAAAGTTCCATTTAAACATCCTAAGAAAATAGTATTCTTTCAGAGCAGCTATGATCATCCAATTGACTGGGCTGTAAAATGAAGGGTATTTATTGCTAAGGCACTGGCAGACAGTAAAATCAGTGTATCTATTCATAGATGGCTGGTAGAGGCACAAGCATTGTACAGAATCTCATGGGTTCTTTCTGAGCTAATGCACTTCTGGAAAAGAAAACCTGTTGCTTTCCTCATCTCAAACTGCCCAGAGTGCTTTTGTGTACTTTTTGACCATCAAATTACTTTCTTTAGGGCTTTAGCTCTTGTTTTTACTAGGCTCCCAAGGAACAGCCAAAACTCTATCCAGTGAACTGACAGCACCTCTTTTGTGGTTAGCAGCTTCTTGGCTTGAATGGAGACACAAATAGATTAAACCAGTTAGAAGGCTGAAGGATGGAAGGCTTCATGACAAATAAATATGATACTCAGTCTCAAAGAAACACTGAAGAAAAAGGACACTAAAACTCCCCTATTGACCCAGTAGATTCCTCTTGCTTGGGACATCCCAGCTACCAGCCATTTCTGTATTAAAAGGCAGGAAATTTCAATTTCACATCTATTTAATCCATGGCTAAGTGCTACTTAAATTGTTGGCCCTCTTTCAACAGAATTGATGCTAATATCATACAAAGTAAGCAGTAAGCACTGCCATTCAGTATGGTTAAGCCAAATCAGTTCTCTGAGTAGTGTCCCAATAAAGAGGCCATCCAAACTAAGAGTAGATTGTACATTATTAACAAACAGTTTTGTTCTAACAAACTTTTTCACCTGTTGATCCATTTTAGAGTGAATTTTCTATCATTTATGAAAGAAAGGAAAAAAAGGACTAGCCTGAGGACAAATGTGGACATGAGAAATCTGTTCTGAAATAATATTCTAATACCCTGGGAACAAATTCTGAGTCCACTAGTAAAGCCCACGTAATATTATTTAACATTTGTATATAGTGTATTTGTATACAGTGGTGTTCACCTTAGATAGCAAGTACAGAGACAGGGGTGAAATCCTGGCCCCATTAAAATCAACATCTAAACTCCCATCGATTTCAATGGGACAAGGATTTCAGGATTTACCAATCCCTGCCTACAAGAGCGTACAACATAAAATGAACACAAGACAGGATCCTGAGGGAAATAAGAATCACATGGGGTTGGTGGAAAGAGGACATGAAATCATGTTCTGGAGTTAGTTGGATGGTGCCATATGTTAATTCCAAGATTGACTGTTTTTTCTCTAGTGATTTTTAAATAATAGATTGATGGGAAGTTGAACTTTGCTATTTGGGGAACTGTGATGAAAGGTATGCTTTGAGGGAGAGTTCGAAGGAGGAGAGTAAGCTGCATGTTATATTGGATCAGGGAGGGCATTCCAGGCATAGGAATAAAAGTGCTGTGCCCACATGAACTACTTGGAAGTAGGGCTTGCAATATCTGCACAGCTGGACTGCATCCAGCCACTGCTGGGTATGGGCATATGCATACTGCCTGGCCTATCCTATATTCCAACACACACTCCTCACTCACCCCCTTCTGCTTTTCTGTAGATCTCAGTGTTGCCTACTGGGGTCGCCACTGATTTTGTCTCCTCACACAGTGGCTCTGCAGCTTTTAAGCTGGTTTTGGTCTTTCTCTGGGTACTCAAGGCTCTATAGGATTTATCCCCCACAATGACAGCAAAAATGGAGAAAAGAGGGTAATTACAGTGTAAAAACCATGAATGACTGTCAATCTACCATTAAGCACTCAACAACGGGGCAGACAGCTACAGGAGGAAGGCTGACTTTCAGGAAGGGTCCAGTCATGTCTATTTTACTATGCTAAAACATGGTAGTTGTATGTTCCCTGGAACCTCTCGGCTCAGTCCTGCTCTGCAGCATTAAAGGAACTCTCTCTCTTTCTCTTTGCTTTTTAATATGGTATTTCTCTGTGAGCAGTTGAAACAAACTACCAGTAATCATGGAGGCTTTCTTGGCGGGTGAGGGGGATCAAATATGGTTCAATAAACTTTAAATCTGTCACATAAAACAGGCCTTAGGCCTTTATTTTCTTAAACAGAGTGTGGAATGACATCCTCTCAAGGGGCCCAATACACGAAAGGAGGGAAAATTAGTTCCTCACTTTTGGGATTCCACATGTGACTCAGGACACAATATTGAGAGACAGCTGCAACAGCCCGGTGCTCTCAGGGCCTGATTTCCCCCTCTCACTTATCCCTGGGTAAGTCAGGAGTAATGCCATTGAAATCACTGGAGTTCCACTGGCATAAGGACAGGAAAATCAGGTCATCAGAGTCACATTTATAATGTAACACTGTAAAGCTTTGATTTTAAATGCTGGACAATTTACCAGTGATTTTCACAGAAACTTTCAGAAAACTGCATTAAGCAAAATGAGTGCTGCTTCCCTGTGTCAGCATGAGGCTCTGGGCAGGCTACCATACACCTAAGTGCAGAAATGAAGTACACATAAGAATGGTCATACTGGGTCAGACCAAAGGTCCATCCAGTCCAGTATCCTGTCTTCTGAGAGTGGCCAATACCAGGTGCCCCAGAGGGAATGAACAGAACATGTAATCATCAAGTGATCCATCCCCTGTCACCCATTCCCAGCTTCTGGCAAATAGAGGCTAGGGACACCATCCCGGCTAATAGTCATTGATGGACCTATCCTCCATAAATTTATCTAGTTCTACTACACACAGTGGAAATGCAGCAATAGAACAGCACCAGGGGCATCTGTTACATCACACATACACCTTATACTCAACTAACAGTTCGTTGCTTGAAGTAATCTGCCATTACTCTCTCTTCACAGCATAAAAGTGGGTCAGGGTGTGTATGAGCACCAATGGGTTGGCCAGGTAGAAGAAAAGACTAGTTATCTCAGTGAATTCATCCACTTAGCTTTTCAGTTGTGGAGATCTGGGCTCAATTTCTACTGTCACAAGTTAAAAGCTTACATCCAAATTGAAAAGGAATTTACCGATTTCGTAGAGTCTAAGGCCAGAAGGGGCCACTATGATCATCTTCTACTCTGACCTCCTAGATAACACAGGCCATAGAATTTCACCCAATCCTTCCAGCAGATCTTGGGGCATTCTCAAGGAAGGCACGTATACTTAGAGCCATGCCTCCTTGCCTTTGCTTCTTTCCCTTAAGGAACTGGAACAGCTCGCTGGGAAAAGGAAAATAAATAATTTTCCTTCTGGCCAGCTATAACCCCAAAACCCATGAAACTTCAAGCATGCAATTTGTTGGGGTCAGAAGGAGAGAAGAACAATACCACAGTCATTTTCTTCATTCCTCTCAAAGAGTTTGGGCCATGTTAATTATTTTCCTGATACTCGCATCCCATTCATATGTAAAATCAGAGCGAATATGGATTCATGTGTGCCTTAGTATCTCCTGGTGGTTAAAGTAGTTCTGAGTGTCACTGAGAATAGGTACCAAATTCTCTGTGAAATCAATGGAAGTTATGCTGAGTTCAAAGGGGCCAGGAATTACACCCTCTGGCTTCCAACTCAAACACCCCTACTGACCTCTAAGAGTGGACCCAATCGGGATAGTGGAGGAGACCAGACACATGTGTGTGATCCCAGCTAAGGGTACGTCTACACAGAAACTGGGAGGTGCGATTGCTCGAGCTAGCACAGTAAACAGAGCAGTGCAGCCACAGTGACATGGGCAGCTACTTGGGCTAGCCTCCAAGTACAATCCCACCTGGTCCTCAGGTGGCAATACTATGTCTCGTTAGCTTGGATAACAACAGCAGGGAAGCTGCAGCAGCATGGGCTGTACACCCCAACTGGAATCCTGGGTATGTACTCGAGTGGCTTTCCTGTGCAGCCACCTGTTTTGCTGCAGCTTCACTGCTATAGTTATTAGGACTAGCTATATCAAAACTAGCTCAGGTACGTCTACACATGCTGCAGTCACATCTCCGATTGCAGTGTACACATAACCTAAGACTCTTGCAGCCCCAATAAACATAATAGTCAATGGTCTCTATTTCTTTTTTCCCCAAACAGCATAATTTTTCAAATTATGCACATAATTCCCACTGAGTTGAGCTACCTTTCCCTCCACCTCAACTCAAAGTTTTGACTCCATATATTCATTTAGGTCCTGCTGCTGCACCTTTGTCTGCATGGGTGCACCCCAGCATCTAGAAGGTCTCTAATGAAGTCCATGTGAACACAGGCATATGGGTGTCGCTGTAAGATTGGGGCCTTAGGGAACAGAGAAAAATATAAAGTTTACATTTACAGAAACCAACAAGAAGCAATTAAACAGAATGACATGTGCAGACATATTTCAGCTTGGTTTTCAGTGTTGTCGGAAATGAGACAAATCTTTGCTTACTTAATACCAAATAATGATTAAAAGAAATGAAAAAAAGTAACACTAAACATTGTCCATCACAAAAAGTCTAGGTGGAACCAGGAAGATGGTAACTGATGCTGCTGTGGACTTACAGGACCCTGCTGGGGGCTCTCTGTGGTATTTCATGCCAATGTGACAAGGATTAGAAAGAGCCCCGCTCCCTAATTCAGTGACTAACACTGACCCAAGCTGTGTGTTAAAAAAAGAAAATTGCCCTTATACTGCCCCTCTTTTCCAACTATTACGAACACTTGAAATGACTCCAACAGATCCCCCTGGGAAATTTTAGGATAGATACAGCACAGTTGTGTGAAGGGGTTGGGGCGTTGGAGGGGGTAAAAGAATGTCTGAAAAATGTCCAGAACAAACATTTTCTATATGTTGAAGAGATAACTGAAGCCATATATAAAGTCAGCTTGGTTTGGGAAACTGGCTTCTGTGTGAACAATTCACATCAGTTTTAAGTAGAGTCCAGTCTATCAGTAAACAACAGCCATGTTGAGCCTTGAAGACAGATCTGAAACCTCAGAGGATACATGGGCTGTTTTACAGAGTTTTCTGAGGGTATCAGAATCAGATCCAATCCAGGCGGTGAATGGAATGATTTAATTCATTTCCCTTTCATGCTAAAATGGGGGCTGACTCTCCCATTTGGGGTAAGGGCCTGGCTGAATTGCCTCTCCTTTTTAACCTTGACCTCCTTGATTGTGGGTCTGTTTCTAAATAAAGCCACTTTTGTACCTGTCACTTTAAAGGGCGCATGTTGCATTTATACCCACTTTACACCATTCTAGCAATGTAAAGTGGCCTCAAAGCAGCCTTAGGGCTTGTCTACGTGACACAATAAAGCGCACTAACATGCTGCGCTCTAACTGCCCCATATAGACACTCCTGGCATGCTCTAAAAAGTACCTAATTCACATTAACCTTGTCCTGTGTGATGTGGGACTTCATCAAGGCGAACAAGGCACCTTTTAGAATATATCTGCCCAGTCAGCACAGGGCAGTTAGCGTGCAACACATTACAGCACTCTACAAATCACATCCTGCTAGTGCATGTACCATGTAGACAAGCACCTAAGAGATGAGAATAAACACCTCAAGTCTACATCTCATTTTTTAATCTCCTTTGTTCATGCTCTCTTTTAATCAGTAGTCACATTCTGATAATACGATTGGCTGCTCACCTGCTAAATTAATTGACAATCTTACCAATTGAGGTACAGTAGAATCTCAGAGTTACAAACACCAGAGTTACGAACTGACCAGTCAACCACACACCTCATTTGGAACCGGAAGTATGCAATCAGGCAGTAGCAGAGACAAAAACCAAAACCAAATACAGTACAGCACTCTGTTAAACATATATTACTAAAAATATAAAGGGAAAGTTTAAAAAAAAAGACTTGACACGGAAAGGAAACTGTTTCTGTGCTTGTTTCATTTAAATTAAGATGGTTAAAAGCCGCCTTTTTTTAAGTTTCAAAGCTGTACTAAGTCAATGTTCAGTTGTAAATTTTTGAAAGAACAACCATAACGTTTTGCTCAGAGTTACAAACATTTCAGAGTTACGAACAGTCTCCATTCCCGAGAAGTTTGTAACTCTGAGGTTCTACTGTATGCTTACATATAAACACATACATGCTCTCTCCAGCCTTTACTGACCTCTTGATAGGGGTCACGTAGCACATTCTATAACGGCTCAGGAAATACAAACTCTGCCCATTGGATTTCTGTACCACTCTCTAAATCCGATCTCATTTCAATAAAACAATGGCCAGATTGTGTCTAGTACTTACATGGATATGCAGGGGGCACAGTGCCCAAAGGCCAAGCAGAACAGGAACCCTTCCCTTGCTTCCACCAAGTAATGTATCTAGAGAGCAAAACTGAACCCCAAGTAACTAAGAAACCGAAAACACACATTTGCCTGAAGATTCAACATTTAATGACCATTAATATTATTACACGAGAGTTAAGAATTAATCAACAGTCTCCAGGAAAATAATAACAACCCAACAATTGTTTCTGCCCCTCTTTTAAATTTGTTCAAAGTAAAATGCAGAAATAAACAAATTTTCATTGAGCAGACAATCACATGCCATTTTTAAGCACTTTTATAAGATCTATCATATGTTACCAGCTGCTTCGACACCCTATTACTGGACCAATTTACAATCCAACCTCAGAAGAAAGCAATATGCATAGTTATGAAGAATAATGTTGGGTGACAATTTATTTTGCTGCTCTCCAAGAGACTTCTGGTTTCTGTAGGTAGGGTTTCTGTACATGAGCAGAACTTGCCTCAGTATGGGAAACTGAAATTAAATGATAAGTGTTGTTATACATTTTCTAGATCTTATAAAGTGTTAGTTTGCACCTGAGGCTATTAATTTAAGATATTCACCTGTGTATTTTTATTTCATGAAAAGATCCCCACTGTTGGTCAGAAACATTTAAAGAAAAAACATCAATATCAAGGGCCCAAGTGATGAAATTCAGAGAGAGCCATCCCTCAATATTATATGTTGTGAATTAGGAGCTCATGAACGCCACTCAATTGTTTAAATTATTGGGGGAAATATTCTAGTCAACAAAGAAAAATAATCTATGTATCAGAGACAATTCTGATTTTTTTATTTAACAAAATGTACGGGAAGAAATGCTTTTCTGTTTCTTAGACATACAGTAATATACACCAGTTCTATAGCCTCTCCATACTGAAAACCTCACAGACAGCTACGATTTTTTTAATTCAATTTAATGAATGCAGGTGTCAAACTCATTGTCAGAAGCCACAGTATTCCCCATATGATCTGCAGAGCACTAGCTGGTGGTCTGTGAAGAACTGGCTGGTCACATGGTTCTGGCTCTTCTTTGTTTCCAACTATATAATCATTCTGAGAGCTAAAAAAAAGATACATCAAATACTTTCTTAATACAGCTTTTCCACATAAGCAATTGCTGGGGTTGCCACAGGGAGGTGGTGGTGATGGTAGTGGTTTTTTTGCAATTGCAGACAGAAGGAGAGCAGATATAGGAGTCAATTTCCCTATTGAGATATGCTCCACATATGAAAATGTTTGAGAAATGTTACCCTGTAAAATCAAAAGCAGATCATATCAGGGTTCACCTTCCAGTTTTCATCTAGTCTGGCGAAAGGGAAGGGGATTTCTCATAATGAGAAATAATCCCTTATGCTTAAAGTTTGCTTCTTATTTGCCTCCGACTGTAACTAGTTAATCTTTCCTATGCCCTTTAAATTTGAATAACTCTGTTGTAAGGTTATGTCTATAGGCATTAGAGCTGGTTGAGAATTTTTAACATCTTTTTTCCCCTGAAAAATGCTAATTCATCAAACCTAAATTGTTTGTGAAACAGGGTTGGTTTCTACAAATCTCCCTTGAAAGTTCAACAAATCTCAACTTGAAAAAATTTTGGGAAAAAAATGTTATGAAATGGTCCAAATGTCCCGTTTCCACATTTTCAAACCCCCAATTTTGGGGGGATGGATTTTTGATACATGGATATTTTCAAGGTTTTGGCATTTTATGTCCCAATTTGGGACAGGAACTTTTTTTGATATCTCAAACAGTTTCATGGAGCAGGCAAACCATTTCCTACGCAGCTCTCATAGGCATCTTTAGCAGCCTGAAAGTAATACAATGCAAAACCAATTGTGTATAAAACCAAGGATCTTAGGAAACAAATCACCCCTTAAAGAAGGCTCTTTTTTTTTTTTTTTTTTTTTTTTTGGTAGAAATAATTACATACTGTGCTTTGATGAACAAAGCATAATATCCTTCAGATGTCAAACGCAACCAAAGCACAGATGAAGAACATGTAGGTCTCCCAAAAATGCATTGTTTCCCCCTCTTCCCTCACGAGGTGAAATCAACCTTCCCTCAGCTGTTTCCTGGAATGTTTCAGAAAAGGAAAAAACAAACTATGGCCCTATTAGGGTTAATTCTTTTGCATAGACACATATGACCATAAACTGGTCAAGTAGTACATGATCTTTTGCTAACATTGTGACTGGGAACAAGAAGAATACAGCCACAATAATATACAGCTGTCAGCTAAAAGTATTGCATAAAGCCATCTTTGGCCATGTAGGCTCTTGGCCTTTTGGAAATAGGTCAGCTGCATTGCCAGCATGACAAAGAAAATAACAATGTTTAGAATTAGGAAGAGGCGGGTATAAGAAGCCGATATTGACGGAGCACTGCTTCGAGCAGTGCTCACCATTTGTTCCAATCCAGATTGGCCTTTGATTGATGCACCATTTTTGTGCTTCACATAAGTAACATCTGCAAAATCTAAAAGGTCTTTCATTTCCTCGTCTTCATCTACAGGTAACTCTTTTTGTGCCAGAGTCTGTGCCTTCTGTCGCACTTTTCTTTCATTCACTTCAATTTGTGCAAAGATGTCAGGAACGGCATCAACAAACTTGTAGCCTTTGGCTACCTTTTTGCTTTTCTTTGCCCTGCCTTGCTGCTGCTGCTGGGAGATAGCAAATAACCTATCAATGGCTTCTTCCGTCTGTCTCTTATCTGAAAATCTCAGCAGGCGTTCAGCAGTCTTTCTAAAGCTATCTGTGTTCTGCACACGGGACAGAATCTGTTTCTCAAGCTGCTGGAAGACAGGTTTGAAATGCTGAAGATTCTGCTCCACAATCTGAACATAATCTTTCACCTCTGATACAGCAGAGTTCCTTATGGTAGAGGTTCGGTCAAATAGAATTTTTTGGCGATCTGCAATAATCTGTGCAAAGACAGAATGGCCTCCATCCTCACCAGTCCACAGGTAAACAGCATAGGCATGCTCACTGGTGGCTATGAAGACATCCAGTTGCTGAGAATCTCCATGGACATTGAAGCTCTGGACATCTATGGAAGGTCCTATGAAGAGGTAAACTGCTCTGGTGATTGGGTTCCGCAGGTGGGTTGTAACATTCACATAGTTTGTTCCATTGTATGGGTAGCCCCGGGGATACATTTTTGAGGCAACAGTAGCCTTCTCACTGTACCCAGTGTCATCCATCCAGTACATCTTATACAGCCCATTGTGATGCCTAATAAAAGCCCCGTGGACATCATCAATAACAGTCTCTTCAAAAGGCACATCCACATTGTGGAAGAAGCTGGTGGCTGCCTCCAGGGGGCTGTCATCTTCAAGATGAATTAGGTCCACAAGCAACAAAAGCTGGGGATGCAGAAGTAAAAGGTTTCTTTGGAAGTTTTTCAACTTCAGTTTTGGGTTGTAAGCACCCACTCCTTCTCCCCTGATAAAAACCACTCCATTTCTCTCCATAGCGGCAACTACTCTCCCCTGGCAGTCTGCAGCCAGGTCATGTTTGTATTTCAACCACTTTGATGAACAGTCCTCTGTAACCTGCCCTTCCCATGGGGAGAAGCAGCTCTTTGACACAGCTGGAGAAAACATCAATACATTGTTAAAGAAGGTATACTTCGGCCCATACAGGGCTTCTGTTATGAAAGGTACACCGTTGGGAGCAAAGGTAAAGGAGTTCTGATCAGGGTGCTCATGGCCAGCATTGAAGTTCCTCCACCCTTTGATCCACTCTTTGTACTTATTCTTATGAACAATATCATATATTGCACGACCTCCCAGTTTTCCAGATTTGAAGGAGAGGAAGGGCCTGTTGATTTCAGCTGGCAATGCACTTCCATATGTTACAACTCCCCAGTCCTCAAAATAATGCAGCTTTGGAATACCATAGTCTGGTGGAGGTACGGAGTGCAAGCTTGCATCATACCTGCCAAAAGACACAGAACATGGTTTTACACTTAAACATTAAAATCAGAATTATTTTATTTATTTTGATTTTCCAGCACCTATCCAAAACTCAAGATATTTTGCAATATTTAAAAGAAAGAATTGTCTATAGTGTAACATTTTTACAAGGATAGGTTGTTGGTCCCAAACCTGGAGAAAAAGTGGACTGCATATCTTTTCATTTGGTCCCTATCCTTTGATCTGGCTGGCTTGGGTAGTCCTACTAGGAGTTAAATTCCCACTGATATTGGGATCACTGGAACATACTCGTCTTCCCCACCATGTCAAACTGCAGTCCTCTTAATTTTAATAACTAATTTAATGCTAGTCTGAAGATAAAAGTTTATACTTGCATCAGAGCACAGCAGTCTGAGTTAAAAGGAGCCACCAGGCCTGAGCAGTTCAGTTGCTGGTTGGGTGAGGAAGGACTGGAGGGCTGTGAAAATCTTCAGGTGAGGAGGCCTGGGAGAGACCCTGCTCAGGCAGGGAACAGACAGAGAAAGCAAGGTCCATAACCCGAAGGTAACAAAGGTGATGGGACAGAGTGGGAAGCAGCCCAGGGAATGCAGCAGCAACAACTATTAAAGGAAGAAGGATGTGGCTGCTATTTGTAGGGTCCGTGGGTTGGGACCTGGAGTAGTGGATGGGCCCAGGTCCCCCCACTGGCCAAAGGCAATGTTGGCAAAGCCCCGAGAAGGGGCAAGTTTAGTTTTGGAACCCAAGCAAAGGGCTGGAATTTAAGTAGGCCCGCAGATGGGGCTGAAGAGGATCAACCATTTTGTTGAACTTTGTTATCCTGGGAAGGGATTGGACTTGAAGGAGTGACCTGGCTGGAGAGGTGGGGCAATAAGAACCGACAAAGGCAAAGAGTCTCCAGGGAGAAAGACCTGGGGTTACTCCACTATCCCACAGCAGACACAGACTTAAAGCTAGCCCAGAAGGGGCTGATAACTGAGCCCAGAGGCAGGGCTGCAGAAACTGACAAGGGCACAGTGATAGGCCCTGCTGAACCTTTTTCACCCTGGAAAGGGTTCATCTGTTTTAGACTATGTGTGACTTAGCCAGAGGGCTGAGCCAGTGAAGACCTGCCTGATGAGGGCAACAGCTGACAGAAAAAAAGAGAGAGTGCAGGTTTGCACTCAAACGACAGGAGGCGTTCAGCAGAGGTCAGTGTGCCCCATCATATACGGTCTACTCAATTAAAAGAAACGCAATTCCTATCATGCACAAGATGTAATTTCCAGACTCCCCAGGTACGGAAGGATATGGAGAGTTTGAACTCTTCAAAAGGATTAGAAATAAACTAAAAATGAATTATAATCCCACAGTTTGTTTTAAATGATAATTGTATCCTCTGCCTAGGCGAAGATAAACTACTAAGACAGTATGTATATAAACTAAAGTAATACACTTCAGTTTAAAAAGAAATCATACCTAAATAAGGTTAATTATTTTTTTTTATTTCCTTATATTTAATATGAGCAACTATATACTATTTCAGATATTATTTAAAGGAACAAAACAAATAAAACCAGCATCAAGCCCCCCAGCAAGAACCCCTTCCCTAACATAACCAGATGAAAAGGTCTTTCCCCATCAGAATACCTCTCTCTAATTAATGGCTACCCCCTTCAGGCCTTGGAATATATCTGGTAGGAACAACTCTGGGTGATTTTGACCAAAGGTGGAAGCTTGTTCCACAGCCAATGGCCCCTCATGGAGAATGCTCTATGACCACCCCCTTTCTTTATTAAATCCAGGAGACTTCAATGCAAGTGCCTCCACTGACCGCAATAGAAGCACTATGGCACAGGAAGAGAGGGAGTCTTTCAAGTAGGCAAGCCCCAGAACATTTAGGGCTTATTTCTATGACTCAAATCCACTGAAACATCCCATTCCTGAATGTTAAGGTATCTTCCCAGGGGAAGGAGTCTCTTAACTACAGACTTGTCAGGGGTCCTTGAGTGCATGAGGAGAAGAAAGGGAGCTTGCACTAAATATATAACTAGCACAGCACCCAGAGGGATATTTGGGAGCCAACAAGCCATGAATTTTCTGAATGTACATATCTTAATTACAAAAACATATGCGTGAAATACACGTTGATCCACTGTGGGGGAAAAATGTGATGCCAGTTTAACAGTTGGATATGTACATACACTATTGACCAGCAAGAATTGTACGTATTAAAGGCCCTAAAAGATTTTAATTTCTTGTCTGCAATAGAATGACCTAGTCTTACAAATTAGGGCTGAGTTCTAAGTTATGTGGAAAATGTGGCTCAAGTCCTGTTCCAGATTCTCCTCCCCCCCCCATTTTAACATTGTTTACATGCTAATGTATATACTATTTTTTAAAGAATCTATGTTTCTCTCTTTCTTTAAGCATTGAAATTTACATTTAAATTGCATTTAAAAGAAGGAAATGGGTTTTAAATGAGCTTGTAACTAACTACCAAAGCATACAACAAGCTGTAACATGAGTGGAAGAATTTTTTGTTTTTTTTGTTAAAGAAAAAACTTGGAACTTTGATATAAGAATTTCACTCCTTTTGAAAATGGTTGCCTATAACAATGCAACTAAAAGCATTGCCAACAAACAGATAGAAAACATGTGAAAACAAGTTCTGTACAAGACCTGTGTTGTATGTGGCTGAGTCCCTTTTAGACTAGATACAGTTTAGGTTGCACATCACCAGCATAACATCCATTTGTACAGTTCATTACAAATCGGAAGTTAATGGCTTATCATTAATGCCAAACAGCTGCCATGTTTCTTTGAAGCCCACTCATTCTGTTTCATACCAGAGAAATTCAGTGTGAAGAGTGCACCACCGCTGCCCTTTGGATGGAGTCCCGGGGCCTTCCACCACTCGATTCCTTCTGATCTGATCTGCCAACCAATTCCCACTGCCGTTGCGCATGACAAATTTGTCTAGAAACACCAATTGGCTCTCTGGCCCATAGAACCAGTTATAGTTGGAATCTGCAATTGCCACGGTTCTCTGAAATCCTTGGGAAAAAGTTAAAAGGAATACAAGAACAAGCAAATAAATGAACAAAGACCTGTACTGTAAAGTAAGGATGCTGAAGCCAAGCATTACAAATGGGCTTACCCTTTTAAAGTATTTATAGACATACTCTTGAATGACCCACAGTCAGGTTATACAGTAGCTATTTCCCACTGCTGTAGCATACTACTCACCTTTCTTCTTAAACTAAAGAAAGCACAAGTGATACAGAAATGTCAAGGAAAATGGCCCCATCCACCTACCTTTCTTCACTTTAACCTCTCACAAAGGATAGTATCAGTTTAAAGATTTTGTTTTTCTTATGCCAATCCATGCCCTTTAATGTAACTACAGCTCACAGAAGCTCCTCAAGGTAAAATGAAATCTATACCTTGAAAAAACTAAAACAAGCGTGCTTTGTTGTTTAAGTATCTTTCTGAAGCAGATGCCTGAGGTATCATGAGCCGTCCGTGTGACCCATTCTTCTAATATGGGTGTGTTCTGCCATGTCAAAGGTATTCTTTTCTTCTGGGTGGTGTTCAGAATACAGGGCCAAATCTTCAGCTGATGTAAATCAGCATAGCTCCACTGACTGTATCAGAACTATGCCCATTTACGACTGCAGAGAACTGACCCCTAAAATCCATCCAAGTTAGGATTTTGTATTTTCACCCATAGTTTGAGGTTAAACTTGTATCCCATGGCAGGCTGAACTGATCAGGACACAGAAAGAACCAATGTAAGTCTTCATTAGAAACTTGAGCCCAACTGAAACAAACATCTTTTCTGAAGGTTGACAAAGTTTGGTTACATTTTTTACAATTAATTTTCATATTTACATCTCTGCACTTTAATTCCAGCTGGGACTTCAAAACAAAAGTATGATTTGCAGCCTGATCAGAGGAGAAAGTACCAGAAAGTTTGCAACTGTGCTGCCTCTTACAAGATTTCCAGACTAATTTTGCTAACTCAAGGAGTTACAATAACTCAGAAAAAGTTCAGAGCAGGAACAGAATTTTGGACTACTTATCCAGTCTGAGGCAAACCTCAAACTTTTCAAGTTCTCCCCACATATATTTCCCATTCTCCCCTTTTAAATCTTTCCTCAGTTCAAACGCCTATAGCTGCTTTGCAAAATACTTCATGAGTACTTTATCTTATGTCTCCACACATCCAAGTTGTTTAAATGTCATGACTCTTCTGTTCCCACAACATCTAAAATAGATTACCCTAAAATAGATGACCCATGTAGCTAAAATGCATGTCCATTCCTTGATTCTGTCCCAATTTCATTACTGTAATTTCATTCTCATTTAATTCTTCTGTTGGCTTCCACCTGCCTTCTATGTTAAACTTGAGCAGCTCATTCTCTGTGCAACTCTATGCCTACCTAAGTCTGTGCTCTTCGTCCTCTCTCATTTTGCTCTGCCCAAGATACTCATTTCACCACTATTTTTGTATCCTTCTCCCATTCTTGCCTTCTTGCTTTCCGCGCCCCCTCCTCCTTCCCTCCCCCCTATGCTGCACCTTATTTCTGAAACGTCTTCTTTTTGCAGTCCACAAGGCTCCAACTCTTCCCATTTAAATCCCTTAAAACTCTCTTCATGAAACCTCCCAATGTTATTGCACCTATGTGAATGATGCTGTCACATACTTATCAAAATACAACAACTCATTGCTATGGTCTAAGATAGAGCCTTCCTCTGGGTCATCAAGTGTATGTCTTTTAGATTGGAAACTCCTTAGGGCAGGGACCTTGTCTCCTCCATTTCATACAGTGGTAAACACAGAACTTAACAGTAACTAAAAGAGGAGGTAACATGGCCTAGTGCACAGAGAGGATTGGGACTCAGGAGACCTGGGTTCCACTCCGAGCTCTGTCACTAATTTGTGGGGTGACGTCGGGCATGTCACTTTGCATCTCTGTTCCTCACTAAAATGGGGATAATGATGACCTTCCTTTGCACAGTTATTTGATATCTACTAAATTAAAAGCTAGTAACTACACCTCTACCCCGATATAATGCTGTTCTCGGGAGCCAAAAACTCTTACCACGTTATAGGTGAAACCACATTATATCGAACTTTCTTTGATCTGCCAGAGTGCGCAGCCCCGCCCCCCCGGAGCACTGCTTTACCGTGTTATATCCGAATTCATGTTATATCGGGTCGCCTTATATCGGGGTAGAGGTGTATTACTTATTATTTACTGAACATAGTCATTGCCCACTGTGCTGTATGAAACAGAAGAAGACATGACCTACCCAAAGGATATTATAAGTCCCGTATTTTGGATGTTAAATAGCAATACAGTTTACCACTAGAACAGATGGAATACCTCAAAGACAGAAACCGATGGTCATACTATGTATACCAGATAATATATACACTGAACAGAAAACAAAGAACTTGATAGAGCATAGGAAGCAAATGATGTATGACTTAGTAGAGATCCCGAAGGTAGTTACTCTTTTGCCCATCAATCCTAATAATTTTCTTCTCCTGGTACTTTTCCACAGAAAAACAAACTTCTCTTTCATGTATCTGAGGGACATCTCTCTCCATTTAACCTTCCCAAAATTTCAGCCAGCAGGGGTAGCTTTCCTTTCCACTACCTAACTCTGATAGTAGTTCTATGACACAATGACACAAGCCGAAATGCAGGCCCCATCACTGGTGCCTGAATAGTTATATATCTGTATAACCTTAGGCACTCACATTGGAACAATTTGGCCCATGTCTCCTTGGATTGCACTGAGAACCCTACCAATAGAGCTAGTTAATATTTTTCACATGAAAAATATTTTAGTCAAAATTGCTTTTTCTTTAAATGAAACTTCTTGGGGAAAAATTGATGTTATAAAAACTTTTTCAATTTTTGTAAAAATGCCTATCAATTTTTTCCATTCCAAAAAACCCTCAGTTTTCAATGCGATGATTTTTGGTAAGAGAAAATTTTCAGTTACAATTTTGAAAACGATTCTAATAAAATTTCCAGAAGAAATATCAAGACAAGATTCACACACACAAAAAAGCCAAAACAGAAAATGGGTCCATTTCAAAGATAGAAGCAACTTTGAAATGTTAAACTTTTTCATAAAATAATTTTCTTATTTTTTGACCAATACTAAGGGCAAGCACTTAATAGACAACAATAGTGTCATTTTCATGCAGGTATATAAAAACATACAGAATGCTGCACTATTTGAGCTATATAAAATTGTACTTTAACTGTGAAACTTGTAATTGATTTAGAAATTAGCAGATATTCCTTTATCAATCCAAGCTACCTACCTGGCAGGACAGTTCTATACATAAATGCGAAGTGCTCTTTAAGCCACGGGTGATTGAAGTGGTTGATGTCAAAGTGCCTTTGGACAAGAAACATGTACTGAAAGAGAGATCTGGTGGTGTAGCTGCCATAAGCCACTCCTTCATAGAGGGATCCATCTGTAACTTCTCGCAGCAGGACTATAGACTTTTCCATGATTGACAGCACTTGCTTTGTCCACAAGTACGCTTCCTGAAGATAGCCTGAAAGAGGAAGATGTGGATAAAGCTGACACAACTTTATAACATACTCCAGCATATGGTTTTTTTAAAACAGGGGTGCTCCAAAGTATGACCTCTGCAGTCCTAAAATATGACCTAAGTCTGCCATCTCCTTGCAGTTGTAGGGTGAGGATAAAACTGATTACATGCAGATTTTAATTTTTGATGAACAAAGGAGTTCAAGCTTAATTTAGTGAAGAAAATCTGCCAACACCTAATTGTTATTAACCAGGGACACAAATAAAGGAAGCACACCTTGTACTTTCAAAGAAAGTTGTCTCTATTATGCTCAATACACTCACATAGTGAGAATCATCTCTTGCCACATGGGATCATGCATTTGAAATTAAAACAGAATGCAAACAAATCTATTATCTCCACCAGAGGGCTCCAATAATGGAATTATCCGAGTCATTTATTTTTTAGCAATATGGTTGCCACAAGTGAAACATTCACAAAACGCACACACCAATGGGTGGTTGCTTAACAGATGCGAATGACAATTAACAATAAGAATACTTAATCAAGAAGTTTAAACTTAAAGTGCAATTAAATGATATTACATAGTAAAAGATGTTCCATACTATGTACATTTTTAGAATACTGTACTATCTAAACATGTACAGATTTCTTCTCAAGAAAAGATTATCAGAGGTCTTACCATTCTGGTCCCTTTTGGCTTGTTCAACAAGTGGGGAGAAGGTGAAGGAAACCCCCATATAGTGCCATCTGCCCATGAGCTAGCCAAAATGTGCACCCAGACACAAATATTGAGAGACTATCAGTGGCAGCAGTAGAGTCTCCAAAGAGAGCAAGGTACGTGGACGTGGAGCACCACTCATTTCTGCATCATCTAGCATAGATCAGCTGATGCAGGAAGCTGGCACATACTATACCATACTAAAAGGTGTATTAGTGACTGCTCTGTGAGAATCCCTTCAATGATCTTAGAGAAATTGTGCCATCCTCACACACATAATGACTCCATTATAGTGATGCACATGACCCTTACTATGTGCTGTGACATAAAAGCCACAATAAATATTTTGGTTGTTAATACTTCTTTAGCATTTCTAATGTGTACCCTTACTGTTGATCTAAAATATCACACTAGGGAGTATTATCATCTCATGGTTCAGTAGTGGCAGTGCATTTATCATCCTGAAACATACAGTAGGTGGCTATTACTTGGTTTACAACTATTCCATCCCATCAATCTATTACACATCAGTGTATAAGAAGGAACAAGTAGGCTATTTAATACCATCTCTAGCCAAATGTGAAAAGGGAATTAATTAGTGTTTTCCTTTACAGAACATTATGTACCAGCCTATTGGTTATCCAAATATTTTTCAAAACAACCTGAGTTCTTACTTTAACTCAAAAGATCATAATTTATTGAATACTTAGAATGCATCTGGAACTGGGCTCAATTATCAGCTCTGCCACAATCATCATGTGTGACCTTGGGCAAGCTACTTAATCTCTCTGTGCGGCAATCCCTCCCATCTATACAATGGAGATAATAATGCTTCCTTTGTCTATTTTGTCTATTAGGATTGTAAGCTGTTTGGAGCAGGACTCAACACAAGGTGTTTGTACAATGCCTAGCACAATGGGATCTTGATCTTAATTGGGACCTCTAGACGAAACTATAATACTCCTTACATATGGTATATTATTCACATTGTATAAAGTCATAATATTAAAATAAATTAGTTTTATATAATTATATGTTTTACCTCACCTATTTGTTTGCTCTATCGTGTGCTAAAAGAGAATACATTTTTAAACAGCATTGTATTGCTAGAAAGACAATCTAAAACTATACTGCAATCCTACAATACAATTTTTTTTTTTACTTTTGGAAACTTCCATATATAAACTATAGAAATCAAAATTCTCCCTGAATGCTAATTTTAGTCACTATCTAGGACAGATTTTAACTCAAAAGTAATATTTGTTTCATGTTACCAATTCCTAAAAGAATTGGAAGTTGCTAAAAGTAGATGAAGGTAGCCACATGCTCACATCAAGTGTTCAACCCAAACTACAAATTCTGATAGATTCATGATGCCAGCCTTGTTGGATGCAAACCATAGTTACTCCTCTTTACTCTCAGAGAAAGCGGGGACCACCCTCAGCTACCAGAAAGGGGAAAGATTAGATTATGAGGAACGGGTAAACATTTAGGGATCCTACTTAGATAAAGCCAACTTCCAGACTTCATATATCAGAGTGAAAAAAAAAACCTTAGGCATATTACTATTGCTATTTACTATTGTAGGGAGGGTAAGGTACCCTTATCAGTGATCAGGTGCAGGCATAGTACAAATGCTTAACAAAAAGATAGCTCCCACCCCAAGGAATTTCTAATCTATGCACTTGGCCTGAATTAGAAAGACTTGAAGAGCCTACACTTAGATGCCTGGGGTGGTCACATTATGTACAATTTGTTTAATACCTACAAGTGGTGATTTGACAATTATTGATCTTCACCTTTACAACAATCAGTTACCTTGTGTAACTGATTTTATATATATCCATTTATATATATAACCTGTAGAGTTATATGTATAATCAACAATAAAAAAAAGATGCTAAATATAGCTGTGCTTTAGCTGATACATAACTTGCACATCTTTACACACGGCTGAATTAGAGGTTGAGCGCTAATATGTACAACATAGAATACACACTTGTATCAGTTCCTGAGACTTTATTCATAACTTACAAACACGACTCACATACTTTAAAAAGAATGTTTCTATTTATTAGTGCATACCTTGATTCATCAAAACCAGGCTTCCTGCCAGCAGAGCCATGCAGTTGGTAGGCTGATGGTTATGTAGATACTGGAAACCCCATCCACGCCTGTATGATGTTTCATACATATATCCTGAGGCATTGGCAATTACCTCAAGAAATCTTTCCTGTTCAGTCTTGCTAAGGTAGTTGTACAAGAAGTCATAAGCAGTGGCAAAAGCAACCAAAGAGTGAGCAAGAGGGACCTCATCCCATGGAGCATCTTTCACTAACCTGTCAAACAAGAAAGGTCAATTAATAAATTGAGTTCCAAAGATTAGTCACCAGGCTTTGATGTGTAAGTAACTCAATATCTTTGAAATTAATGCAAAGAGTTCAACAGCCTTCCAACAGGAAACAACCTAACTAGTTTAAAAATGAAGCTTGATAAATTTATGAATGGGGTTTTATTGCCTGAAATACTAGGGGACTGGACTTAATAACACAGATGGTCACTTCCAGTCCTACGATGTATGTTCCTAACACACAGAACATGCTATTTATTAATTCTCTCTGGAACATTTCACTTGTTTCTAAATAGATACAGTAGTCATCCTTAAAATCTCATTAGTTGTGTCAGATAAATGAATTCATTTTCCATAGATAAAAGGATATCTTTACCTCAGTATCTGCAATGTTCTAGGTTTTGCTGCAGGAGTAGATATGTGGAAAATTAGGTAATATTACACACTTTGAGGTAATATCCATTTATCTGAGGTAAAACTGGTAAATTTCAAGGATGACGTCTAATCTGAAAGTAATAACATAAACTTAATATTCTTCTCAATGTTTGTTACAATCTTTTATTTTTAAGTGAATGTAATGCTGGTGAAAAGTATCTGTGTGGTGGCCTTTTGGAGTCTTCTATGATAGCACAGTATATCTTTCCAGAGCAAGTATTGCATGGGCAGCAACAGTGCAAACTACTATACACTGACCTGCTGTGATGGGGAATACAAACCCCACACTGGAAAGGAAGGGATTAAGAGCTTCTCTGGGCCCAGGCAGCCCCATCTTGCTGCAACTGCAAAGCCTGCAGAAGCTGGATGATAGGGTTGCCAGCATAGAATCATAGAAGATTAGGGTTGGAAGAGACCTCAGGAGGTCATCTAGTCCAACTCCCTGCTCAAAGCAGGACCAACCCCAACTAAATCATCCCAGCCAGGGCTTTGTCAAGCCGGGCCTTAAAAACCTCTAAGGATGGAGATTCCACCACCTCCCTAGGTAACCCATTCCAGTGCTTCACTACCCACCTACTGAAATTTTCCTAATATCCAACCTAGATCTCCCCCACTGCAAATTGAGACCATTGCTCCTTGTTCTGTCATCTGCCACCACTGAGAACAGCTTAGCTCCATCCTCTTTGGAACCCCCCTTCAGGTAGTTGAAGGCTGCTATCAAATCCCCCCTTACTCTTCTCTTCTGCAGACTAAACAAGCCCCATTCCCTCAGCCTCTCCTCATAAGTCACATGCCCCAGGCCCCTGATTTCGTTGCCCTCTGCTGGACTCTCCAATTTGTCCACATCCCTTCTGTAGTGGGGGGACCAAAACTGGACGCAATACTCCAGGTGTGGCCTCACCAGTGCCAAATAGAGAGGAATAATCTCTTCCCTCGATCTGCTGGCAATGCTCCTACTAATACAGCCCAATATGCAGCCAGGGAGGCTCCGTGTGCTGCCCTCACCATGAGCACTGGCTCCGTAGCTCCCATTGGCCGGGAACTGTGGCCAATGGGAGCTGCAGTGGCAGGGCCTGCGGGCGTGGACAGTGAGCAGAGCTGCCTGGCTGCGCCTCTGCCTAGGGGCTGCAGAGACATACCGGCTGCTTCCGGGAGCCGCCTAAGGTAAGGTAAGAGAGCCCGCACCCCAACCCCTGCCCCAGCTCTGAGCCCCTCTCCTGCATTCCAAACCCGTTGGCCCCACCCCTCAGCCTGGAGCCCCCTCCTGCATCCCACACCTCTCATCCCGGCCCCACCTCAGAGCCCACACCCCCAACCGGAGCCCTCACCCCCTTCTGCACCCAAACTCCTTGCCCCAGCCCAGTGAAAATGAGCAAGTGAATGAGGGTGGGGGAGAGTGAGCGAGGGAGGGAGGGAGGGAGGGAGGGAGGAGAGGATGGAGTGAGTAGGGCCGGGGCCTTGGAGAAGGGCATGGCTTTAGGGAAAGCGCAGGGCAGCGGGCACGGCAAGGGTGTTCGGTTTTCTGCAATCAGAAAGTTGGCAACCCTACTGGAGGAGGAGATTAAAAAGAAGCTTGCCAAACTTTATAGGAAGAAAGAATTTATAATATTGTTTGATTATCTAACCTAAGGCTCTTTATTTTCAGTTTATAACAAATCTTTGTTGCATTATTTTAAACAAAGAGAAGTTGACACAATCAACTTTTTGATTTGACTCCGACCTGTAAAACTGAAGGGAAATACTGACAATCTTATATAAGTAGTGTTGCTTGAAGCAACTTGCTTCTAAGATGCTTTTCAAGATTCTGGCCTGGTGCAAGATGGCATCTATTTTGGATTTGACACCTTCTAAGAATCAATAACCCGTAAGGTAAAAAGTTAGAGCCCATACCTGTAATCCCCTTGTGAGTACTGATATAAATTGAACCATCAGTTATATCCATGCAGCACAATTTAATAAACTGGATTCCACAGGAGTAAACAGAGGTTGTCTCTTTAAGGAAGTAGTGAAGATGGATTCCATATCCACTTAAAACATTAGAGGAAGTTTTAGATAGACATAACTTAATCAGAGTATGGGTGGGACACTGGCATTAATATTCTTACTCTTGTGAAAAGTCCCATGAAATCTTAAGTGACCATGAGTAGTCAAGAAGGTCTCTGCTTCATTTCTTGACAGCGTTTCCAGTGCCCAGTAAACACCATTATGGAGCCTTAAATTCACTCAAGGACAAAGTGTGCCAACTAATGTATTACTAAACACTACTTCCTCTTTATTAGGCTACCAACTTTTTTCATATTTAGTTGGCTTCTGTTCCCTTAAGCCACCATTTCTCTTTTCAGAAACTGTTTTCTTTAGTCTCTCCATCATTTTCTGTAATCTGTAGTGAGGCCAAAATTTAGCAGCACTAAGGAATATTAGCAGAGAAAAAGTAGATTAAAAACAACTCCTAACCTGAATTGCTATGGAATTATTTTATACCCTTCAAACATTTTGATGCATTTGCTCTAATTTAGAAATACTTATTCTTTCATATTCATATACAGCTCTCCCATTGATGTATCTAGTTAAGGCACTATCAAGAGGAAACTTTTAGAAAAGATGTACTGAATAATCTTCATGCAGTGCACTTCTGTTTTTGAAACTAGAGCTTCACAAGATAGTCTCATAGTATCTTATTGTCAACAGCATTCTTCTGAAAACTAAGACAAAACATAATGGGTATTATCTAGACATTGTGATCTCTCCAGAAGTTCCCAAGGACTTGTGTGACTTGGGAGGTATCTGAGGAATGCTCTTACAGTACAAGAAGGGAAAGAGGGACAGGGGTTAGAAAGAAGGGTTGGACCTGGGTTATCTATGCAAGAGAAGACCAAACTAAAAAAAAACCTACCAGTGTTTGCATTAATCCCTGAATTATTAATTTTCACAGGCATTCCAAAATCCGTTGAATTGTATGAAAATATATTTATTTTGATAGGCTTCAGATCAGGCCTCTAATAAATTACCCCTTGTCATGTTAATACACCCAATGTAAAACTGAATAGGGACATATCAATAAATCCCCCAAATTTGGCTGATCTTAAATATTTCTACATCTTGGTAGCAAGTGTCCTTTGGTGTTTAATTTACAGAAATCACATTCCATAACTAAAGGAGTAAATCCTGCAAAGTGCTGAATACCTTTAACTCTCAACGTAGACAATGGGGTGTGAGAATGTTCAGCACCTCTCAGGGGGTGCTCAGTAGTTTGCTGGAGTGGCTTCTGAGAAAATAAAAAAGATCTACAAAAATTGCACATTACTATTTCTGTGGGTCCTGGGAAAAAAGATGTGCCCATGCTCCTTTTCCTAGTTCTGCTGCAGCAGTCACAAGCCATTCCCAGAGGTGTTACTGATGGTGCTAGTACAGAAAAGAGGAAGGAAGTACTAAGAGTCATGTTCATTTCAGCTCACTTCAAAACGTGGGGGGTGGGAAATCAGCACTGGCCATATGTAAAGGGCAAAATTAGTAAGGAAAGTTGCATTTAAGTTTTCTAGAGCATGTTTCAAAACAAAAGAGAATTTGGTTATAATGTAGCTCTTGGAGTGTCTGAGAGGGGGCACTCTGACCATTCTTTTTTGGATCTGTGAGCCTCCTCCATTCCCCTCTCATTCACCTTCCTCCATTGCCATTAAAACCACTTTTATGCCACTCAAACACCCTCTTCTCTTTTTATATCTACACATGCAGGGAGATTCCAGATTTTTGTCTTTCATTAGAAGAACCATTGTTTGGAAATTGTGGTTCTCATTATTATTACTCATAATCCTTCTGTGTTCATATGTTATAAAGCTTGTTTTACCAGTGTTGAATGCCATAACGAGGTACAGTGCCTTTCAGAAACAGATCTTATATATAGTTTATTTTTTCAACAGACTTTCTGGTACTTTGCAGCAAATGTTTATACCAGACATGCTACAAAATGAGCTGTACTGTAAACTCTCAATTTCAGTTTAACCATTCTTTCTTAGTGAGCCAAGCTGAGCTATCTGTTGCAAATATATGAAGAAACACTTTGGCCTTATGATAAAATTTACTTTTAACAAAATTCCAGATTCTCTTTTTTAGATTTTTTTAAAAATTAAGAAATGGACTGGCTAAATGATTGCTGTATCTTCCATGCCTCTCTTACAGAAGTTTCCATTATACAATCTTATGAACAAAAACACAGTTGACCATTATTTGAATATATCTGATGGCAGTTACTTATGAGTCCAGGAGATAGTCCTGCTGTGAGACCGCCATAAACTTTATGGTCATGGTGCAATCTCTTTTCAGCATATGTGAATTCTATACTGAACAATAACTGGACATTGATGGAAAGAGTATGGTGGGCTCCATAATTTTGAACAAGGTATCCCAAAAGGCTAATGGGGTAAGAGTTAACAAGGGATGAGATTTGCAATACCATAATCTCGTTAGTCATTGCTTCATTCACTACTGTTTCGTTAGAAAGTTCGCATTTGCGTGACTACAGTTCTTTCACATATAAGGCCCATCAAGTAAGACTTATCTTCAGATTGTACTCCCTGCTAAGCAATGTGATGGCGAAATGTTTGCATTAACAAAATGGCCTGTGGACGGTGACAAAAGTATTCTGACCTTTGCTACATAGATTTTGCCTTTCAGAATGGCCAATCTCACTGTAATAAGGACAGAGAATTTGTGAAAGTAAAGGGCATTGGATTGCACAGTTTTAAGGTTGGCTGGGTTAAAAAGAAATGCTTTAAAATATAAAACCTGATGAGACTCTTATGTCTACATGATGTGGGTCTCTAATTACATCACTCATTTCTGGAACAGGCTTAGCAAGCATATGGAAATAATCGCTATTACATATCCCGTCAGCCAAAAATGCACTCTTGCTAGGGAAAATTCTAGAAGCTAATGACAGATAAAATGCCAGGGAGCTAATCTATAACCTCCACAATTATCCTCTTTTCTTTAAGAGGCTCCCCAAACAACATACTATGGCTTAAATAAAAGGACAAACTTTTCCTGAGATTTCAGACAAATTTCACGTCAAATCCCAGGAAAACCAAACAAATTATTTGGATAAATGGGGTCTCTTTACCTTCTTAATATCCCAGTGCAAGCATTTTTAAAATGTATACTTTGATTAACTGTTGGAAGACTGCCTTTCTGTCGTGCTCTCTCTTTCTTCCTTACTAGATTCCAAAGGATCCTCTGCATCCATATTATTTCTTTAATGATTGACTCTGCTTCTCCATTAATAGTTGTTCCTTGTTTACTTTAAAAATAAGCTTCATCAGGGTAGCAGTCAGCAATATGCTACCAATATTTCCTGTTGTAAACTTTCTGCTTAGACCTTATGAATGGGAACTGAATTAAGGTTTTTCTTTATTACATATTATAAATTCATTACTGTAATAGAAAAATCACGTAGACACTTAGGTTTTCTGTAATTTATATAACAGTTTCATACTTTATCATAACTATACTATGGAAAAAGTAAATTATATTCAAACAATGGAAAGGGCCTCATTCACACAAGAATGACATTTTAAAATGACATTTTTTACTCTCAGTGCACTCCATCATGACCTGGAATAAAGCCTGTGGCACTTAGAATCACACTTATTTTATTTAAATATGGCCAAAGTCACCAAAACTCCTGTTTTGGTTTTATGGTAGATCTTAAACACTTACATGAAGTAATCTTCACTTACAATTTTAAAAATTAAAGGTGTTCACTTTTAGATTCAGTGTCATCTTCACAGAAATCAAAGCGAAACACAGATAAGACAGCAGAAGAAATCAAGCTGCTAACAACAAAACTTTGAGAAAGCCAAATTTGAAACATTCCAATCTATTGAGATGAATCCTGTCAATAGGGTGACCAGACGTCCCGATATTTCCTTGTTTGTCCCGCGTCCCGACCAATGTTAGGTCGGGACACTGGACAAACAAGCAAATACTCCGGAGCCCGGAAGTGCTTGCGCCCCCTCTCCCCCGCCACGACTCCACCCCCTCCTTCCCCCATTGGTTCCCTCCCCGAATCCCCGCCTCTTTCGCAGGCTCGCCATTCCTCCTCCCTCCAGTGCTTGTGGAGGGAGGCCCGGGAGACGCAGGGGAGCGCTGGGCCAGGGTGAGTGAGAGTCCGGCCTGGCCCCGAGCGCTGGCAGGACTCAGTCGGGCAGTAGGGAGAGGAGGGGGGCGGCCCGCAGGGCCAGGCGGCAGCTGTTCTCCCTCCCTGGGCAGCGGGACTCGGGAGCAGCCGCTGCTGCAGCTCCCACTGTCGCGGGGGGAGGAAGCGGCCGATGGCCAAGCTCGGCGGCTGTGGCTCTGGCACCCGGGCCCGAACCCCCGGAGACCGGGCCTGCTGCGGGGACCCAGCAGCGCGCACGCTGCGCCCAGCCCCTGGCCAGTCGCGTCTGGGCTGCTGCCCAGCTGGTGCTATCCCGCGGCAGCCCCGGAGTGGGGGCAGCAGGCTCCAGCCCCCCCGTCCCGCTCGGGTCCCCCCCTACTCTCCCTACCGCCCGACTGAGTCCTGCCTGCACTCGGGGCTAGGCCGGACTCTCACTCACCCCGGCCCCGCGCTTCCCCTGCGTCTCCCGGGCCTCCCTCCAGCGCTTGTGGAAGAAGGGTTTTTTTTTGTTTTTGTTTTTGGCCCTGCCCCCTCTCGCCACGCCCCCGTGTCCCGATATTTGACTTGGGTGATCTGGTCACCCTACCTGTCAATGACAGAATGGCATTTTAAATGAAACAATGTATCTACCCTCACACTTATTAAATCAGTGAGGTTGTACTAATATCAACAAGAAAGATATTTTTCTTCCATAATTCCAGGCAAATTAGGTATATTTAAATAAACTCTATAGCAAGACAGGTCCAGGTTTTCTGAAGCTCCATTCCGGTGATACTGCATGCACTGTTCTATTCTGTACAGGTTCATCTACCATGCTCCTCAGCATAGTATCTGAGCTCCATCTAGTAGTCCAATAGTATGTTAAGCAATGTAACTAAAATCTGTCATGTGTTTGTTCTCTCATTCTCTCTCAAGGGGGGAAAAGTGTGTGCAGTGGAGTATGTGTTGCTATGTATTTATGTTTGAGAAAGCAAAGTCAAAGAAATGTGCCTTGCCCTTGGAGTAAAAGGTGGCGAGAACGATCCCGAGAGACTCTGTCTCCCATACAAATGAGCTTTACCCTTACTGTATAAAGTTCCTTTGTGCCAGAGGAGTGAAGTTGTCAACTGTCATCTTCATTGTGGTGCTTTAGTTGATCTTGTGAATACACTGGAGCCTGATTAGTTGTCTGCATAGCATCTCTGTGGCTATCCAACAGCTCCCAAGTTCACTTTGGAGAGGGAAGTCACAACAAGAAGGCATTTGCTTTCCATGATTTGCTGGGTAGCAGAGAGCGTGAAAGCTGGGACATCTTGAATAGCTCAAGAGCCAAATTCTCTCCCTGGGAGTGCAAGGCCTGAGAAAAAGGGTTTTGTGCAGTAAATTGCTATAGAAGTCAGGGAATGGAATCTTTTCCCAAGTTTAAAAGTCAAAATGTGTGATTTTTAATTGTTGATCCATGTATTTAGGGGACCTAATTGCCATGCCACTATCTTTCTCCCAAAATCCCCTTTGTGGTGTGTGGCTAAAGCCTCTGTTCTGTGGCATTCTCCCACAACGCCCAGCCAGTGCAGAATCTGCATCCTACTCCCCTCCTCACACTCTGTTCTGTTCTAGTTCCTAGACCACCATGATAGGGTTTGTTGGGTTTTTTAACCCTCTGACTTCATGATGCAGCAGCACCACAGCAGTTCTGCTGCCTTTCAAGTCCTGGGATACCCATGCGGTAGGACTGGGCTCACACAGTCAAACTAAATCCCTCCTGAGACTACCTTGAGTCTGTAGAGAGACCCAGAGGACATCTCCAGGGTGACAGACTCTTAATAAGTCTCCTTATAAATAATAAAAATTAAAAATAACTTGCTTGGTACTCTGAATAGGTTTAGGTCAGGGCAGGCCAATGATAAGGAACAGTCACTGCTTTTTATTAAAAAGCAACAAATGAAGAATTTTTCCTGCATATAATTCACCTCTTTCTCTATCTCACCTCTCCCAAGGGTTTTATCTGGGCTTGGAAGGATTATATTTTTAATCAGTAAATGTCGACAAATGTCGATTCCACCATGGACGCACAAACCAACGAAAAAATAATAATCAATATGTACAAAATGTAGGCAAAGTAAGAAAAACGCTCCTTGAAAACGTATTAATTTGATTAGAAGACATTTTCGTTGTGTAATTTGACCTGTGATGTGATGCTGACAATATGTGTTTCAACAGTTAAAGCTTTCACTTTTTGAATTTCAACATCTACTGTCATTAAATTACGGTCTGACCATTCCCCTCACCTAATTTTCCACAAAAGTGAAAATATAAATAGATAAAAATAGAAAAAAATGCTTAAAAATAAACATTAGAATTTTGATGGATATTAATGAATTCTGCCAAGCCTAGTTTTATAGAGCTACAGCCCCAATCCTGCATGCTTCTCCGTGTGGGCTTAGAGGCATTAGCGGATAGTTTTTATGTTAATCTTGAATAATCTTATTTGTCATTTTCTTTTATTCTGTGTCTGTCACTTGTAACTATAAGGAACAGTGATTAAAGAAAAGGGGAAGCACTGACCTCAGAACACACTGCTATTGAAGGCACAGGGAGACAAATGTTAACTCTGCGCAGTGTATGAAAACAAAATAGGGTTTAAGAGACAATGTAAATCCATTACGTTTTCCCTCTGAAAGTTAAACCATGATCTAAAATGACACTTACTATTAAAATACAGGAAAATCAACAACTGCTCTACACTGCACAGGTTGCATATTGAGTGTAGGATGACTGTCAAGAGACCAACCAGCAGGGTTGGCTTATAAAGAAAAAAGATTTTCCAGTCCAGACAGCTTAAAAAGAAAATAGAATGATTTAGTCCCCCCCTCCACCATGGGGAAAGAGACCAAACGAAAAGGTGGGCATGAAAACTACTATAACCTACAGCATAAGCAATGTAGCTCACAATAACATGGGGTTCATTAGCAAACTCAGACCAAGATCTTCCCTGGCTAGCTCTCTTTCTCCTGATGTTTCTGCAGGTTTGTTTCTTTCAATCCTGTTTCCTTTGTCCCAGGTTCTAATTTGCTAACCTGCAGCATCTTGGCCCTCAGCAGGGTTTGGCTAATCTGGCTGTCCCAACCATTAGTAGTCTAGCAACCACCATCACTCGCTGTTACAAAGGGGTATGCATTTGCCTATTTGTCCTTTTCCTAGGCCTGGGAGGAATGAATGCTGCAGATATTAATGAAAAGAAAACAAGCAACAGAAGAATGCACTACCTTTCACTCTATATTCATAGAACAGTTGCTCAAACATAAATACGACTCAAAACATAAAAACCCCAGAATAGGAAAGATAAATGAATTTCAAAGGGAAAACAAGACCAGGCAAACAAACAAAACCAAAGTTTCTTCAAGAGACACATTATCTTTTCACGATGCCTCATTAATTGAAAATCTGATGTGTACAAGACGGGTTCAAGAACAGTATGTCAAATCGGTGCTGCAAATCAGGACTGAAAAGCTTTGACAAATTAGACATTTCATACAGTATTTAATCAAGAAAGCAAATGCCACGTGTCATTCTGAATGACAAATTTGATTTAAGTCAACTGAAGAAGTAGTTTTTTTACCAACGAAAGCTTATGCCCAAATAAATCTGTTAGTCTTTAAGATGCCACCGGACTCCTCGTTGTTTTTATTTAAGTCAATGTTACGAAATTTGAAATTAAACACTGGAAAAGACATCTATATAGAGTATTAAATCTTACAGATGAAGAATATCATCTTGCACTTCCCATACCGGGAGAACCCTGCTAGGAAAGTAAGAAGTTTTACCACCTTATAAGAGAGAGATACTATTAGTGAGACTCTTTTTTTAAACCACGTAAGTGGTAGCACATACATTAATATTTCCTAAAGGCCAGAATCTGACACCCTTATTTACACTGAAAGTAATCTTTTTTCTATCTTACGGTATGTTTATACTAGAAACATAAGTCGACCTATATTAGGTTGACTTACAGCCACTGCAGTAAGGAGCAGGAGGGAAGCTGCCCAGGGCTTCTTGCTTCCCCATTTCCCACCATAAGTGGGTGGGGGGAAGCCGCCCAGAGCTTCTCGCTTCCCCATTCCCTGCCAGGAGGTGGGGGGAAGCAGCCCAAGGCTTATCGCCCCTGGGGACCAGGGTCTTGCTCCCCCTCCCCCGCCCACTCCCCACCAGGAGCCAAGCAGCCATGTCAATTTCAGCTGGGAGTGGGGTCCAGCCAGATCCCTGCTGGGAGAGCGGGGTCCATTCTTGTCCTGGGTCCCAGCCAGGAGCAGGGTCCAGCCCCACAGCTCTTGGGGGGGAGGGGGAGGGGAGGAGGCTGCCCAACTTTCTTGTCAATTTCACAGCTCCTGCCATGAAATTGACAAGACAGACAACAACAGTAACTGCAGTGTCTACACAGCCACTGTTTTGCCCTAACTACACTGACATAAGCCTTACACCTCTCATGGAGGTGGAGTTATGGTGTCAGTGTAGTAGCGCACTTTCTTCGGTGGGAGGAAGGCTGTAGTGTAGACACTGACATAAGCAGGTTGATGTAAGCTGTCTTACCTCGACCTATCAGTGTACTGTGGATCAGCTCTTCATGCCTGGCAAAGATAAAAAGCCACCCAACATCTCATGCATAAACCTGGAGTGAAATCCTGGCCCCACTGCAGTAAGTGGGAATTCCCCCATTGACTTCAATGGAGCCAGGAGGTCACTCCAGGATTGTAAACTGATGATTCTGTCACAATTAGAATTATTCATAACAGATAATGCTCAATGAAGATTAAAGAGTGGTTGGTGCACCATTTCTAACAGAGGGCAAATTAATTCTCAATATTATTTATCAAACTAAATATACAGACAACTGAATTATGATTTGGCATATTCAGAACAGGCAAGCATATCAAGTTAAATTTAAAAGTCAGTACCTTATCCTAACATACTCTCACACATTCCTTCACTCATTCAATTCCAAGCAGAGTTTACGCAGTAAGAACAAAAAGACAAAAATCTACCAACTAGGCTGAGCCGCCATCCTTTCCATGTAATCCTTGGCCATGTTTATGGCTTCGATATTCTTGGGGTAGAGCACACAGAACATTGCCAGGGCACCCAGATTGTTGCCATAAATTTCATTCCACCGAGCACTGAACTCCTTGGGATCCCAGGGAGGAAGATACTCCAAGGGACTGGACAGCATGGTCTGAACTGCCTCAGTCAGACGAGCTGCAATGTGCTGATGCGTAGTGGCAGCCTTGATCCGCAAATCCTCCACCTCTCCTTTAGAAAAGTACAGCATGGGGTAGCTGTCGTAGTTGGCATTGACAAAAGGAATCACAGCGCTTGGGTTCTCATCGGTGCTGGAGGCCAAAGCAAAGCAAACCACATGTATGAAAAACACGCTGGGAGCCCCCCGTGTGTGAGTCCTCATTGTGGCATCAGATCTCCAAGTCTCAATGGCAGCCAAACCATCTTTAAAATATCCTAGGGATGACAAACAAGAGTGAAAAGGGGCCATTAGACACAATTCATTGGACAACAGTTGCCATCACAGCATATTTCACAAGAAATCTGATTCAGTCTGGAATTATAAGAAAACATGTGTGCTGTACAGGTGGCTTTTAAATCATTTTTACATTGTTACTTCAGATAAAACCCATTCTGAGCAACCAACTTTAAAATCAGGGAAGCTACATTTTTGGAAAGAAAGCCCTTTTCCCACAAACACACCTTTACTCAGATTCCGGAGTGATGAGGATGGTATAATACACAGATACAACTCAATATAGAGCTTAAACTCTTGACTTCCTAAGAATCAGAATAATTATGACTGTGCCTAATGTAAAACATCACTGACTGTGCTAGCTAAAGTGGGGGAGGGAAAGAGAAGCAGAGATTATGTTAACAGCAGCCAAGACTGAGTGCTGGATTGGCTGATGTTACCAGCTGTGGAGTAAAGATTTTGGAATGCAAGAGGTTTGTGCTGGGGTCATTTTATACTGTGTATAAGGCCTCTGGTTCTGACATGTCTTCATTTAAAAAAAAAAAAAGCAAGCAAATAGCAGAGTCCTGGCAAAGCACATGAGATAAATGGCCCATAGAGTGTGTGGAGTTTTTTTCTTATTATTATTTTAAAGGGCCTTCCATTTTGCATGTGGAGATTTATTACTAGACACGAAAGAAGCAAAGCTGAACAAAAGCACATTTTCCTAAATAAATGGCTGTCTTAAAATGTGTTTAAATGACAAATCTATACAGAGGTTAAATGTATTTAAATATAGGTAGTTACTTTTTGAAAATTACTAGCTCTCTAGCTCCAGGTCTCAGACAAATCAAGGCTAGGATCCCCTGGAGGAAAGTCAGGGAATTCCTGAAATTCTTCAGCGGGGAAAGGTTATAGAAAGCAGACCCAAGAAAGACAGTTTTATGTAAATAATGAAGAGTAGTTTTCAATTATTAAAAAGAGAAGTAGGCTGAGGGAAACCAGCAGCCAAAATCAAAGATAAAATGATTTTTCTAAGGAAAATGTGGTTCATAGATTCAGAAAGAAAAATCTTAAGAAGCTAAAGCACACAGTTACCCCCTGCTTTCCCGCCAACCCCACATACACAGAGAGGCCAGGATTTTCAAAGCTAAAGTTAGGCTGTTATGTCCATATTTAGGCACCCAGGCCCTGATTCAAAAAGGTATTTAAGTACATACAAAGTCAATGGGACTACTTTTGTGCTTAAAGTTACACATGTGCTTAAGTGCTTTGTTGGACTGGAGCCCTAAAGAAGAGGGTTGGGTACTGGGCACTTTTGAAAAATCAGATCATGATTCAGGTGTCTAAATATGAACTTAGGAGCCTAACTTCAGGAACCCAGTTTCTAAGTTTTGGCCGTGCTGTGCGTCTTCTTTCATGTGTGCCACCAGGACAAAAATAATATAAGCGTTCTAGTTCAGACACCAGTTTCCACCACAATAATTCTTTTAACACTGAGTAATAGGAGGAAAAAAATGAATAAAGCACTTAAAAGTGTTTTGTTACATTGTATGAATAAGTTCTGTGTCTTTTAGACAAAAGAATTATGATTCCGCAAGTGTGTAGATTGCTGGGGACTATTTCTATTATATCCAATATCTCTCTCTCACACATAGGTTTATCTGCTACACTTAAGACTAATCCTATCAACCAGCTGTAAACAATGAATTCCTGCAATAGAATATTCTGACAGGAAGGAGTTAAGAACCAACCACATTTCAAACATGATGTGGGTTTCCTAATAGTTCTAAAGGACTGTTTCCATAATAAAAGCCATAGTTTTCCAAAAATTCTTTTAATTCTTTAGATCTGAAAAAAAAAATTAAACAAAAGATAAACCAGAAAGGATTTCTGAAGAACAAGCAAAAATTCCTGATTCTAGAATAGGAGGAAGACTTAAATATTTTCTTCATAGTCTTACATTACAAGAAATCACCGCTGCCCACAGAAGAAGAAAGACACAGACATTCAATAGGCAAATTCTTCATTCCTCTCTCTGGTTCCAGTTCAGGAAAGTACAATACCAACAATAGGACTTAAGCATTTGCTTACATATAAGGATGCGCGCTTAAGTGCCTTCCTAAATGAGAGCCTCTCCGAACAAACAACACAGAAAATACAGGAGCATTTCCTAGGGTCTTTGCAAGGTAGATCACATCTCCCTAGTACCCTACCTTTTCATTAACATCAATCAATACAAGCCATGCATCATTTCCCCCCTTCATAAATTTCTCAATATGGAACTGAAATATAAATGCCACATGAACCTTTTTTCTTCCTCATACATTTACAGTAACCATCATACAAGACTGACTGACCTGAAGATAGGCTGTTGTAGGAATAAACCTCATCTTCTTTCATTATTTTCAAAAATCAAGGTCTTGAAGAAAGTCAGCAGATACATGTATCCAGGAGTAAAATGTTAAATGATCATAAGGATATTCTTAAACTGCAGAGAATACAACATACTGTCTCTAAAGTTCAAAAAGACCCAAATCATGTCCCCTTTTTCATTAGTATCTAGGGCCCCCAAATCAGCAGCAGCTATGTAAGGGAGAAGGCAGGTCACAGGGTGTTCATATTCCTTCCTCTAGACTCTATTCTCTATGGAGGCACCATCCACAGCAGTATGGAGAGGGTCAATGGGGTAAGACCCTGACAAGCCCATGGGATCAGTGTCTCTGTGAATCCACTGTTCATAGAATCATAGAATATTAGGGTTGGAAGAGACCTCAGGAGGTCATCTAGTTCAATCCCCTGCTCAAAGCAGGACCAACACCAACTAAATCATCACAGCCAGTTGGGCCTTAAAAACGTCTAAGGATGGAGATTCCACCACCTCCTTAGGTTACCCATTCCAGTGCTTTACCACCCTCCTAGTGAAATAGTGTTTCCTAGCCAACCTAGATCTCCACCACTGCAACTTGAGACCATTGTTTCTTGTTCTGTCATCTGCCAGCACTGAGAACAACTGAGCTCCATCCTCTCTGGAACCCCCCTTCAGGTAGTTGAAGGCTGCTATCAAATCCCCCCCCCACACACACACTCTTCTCTTCTGCAGACTAAATAACCCCAGTTGCCTCAGCCTCTCCTCGTAAGTCATGTGCCCCAGCCCCCTAATCATTTTCGTTGCCCTCTGCTGGACTCTCTCCAATTCGTCCACATCCCTTCTGGGGGACTTTCATAACTATAAAGGGAAGGGTAACAGCTGTCCTGTGTACAGTACTATAAAATCCCTCCTGGCCAGAGACTCCAAAATCCTTTTCCCTGTAAAGGGTTAAGAAGCTCAGGTAACCTGGCTGGCATCTGACCCAAAGGACCAATAAGGGGACAAGATACTTTCAAATCTTGGAGGGGGGGGAAGGCTTTTGTTTGTGCTCTTTGTTTGGGGAGTTCGTTTGCTCTTGGGACTGAGAGGGACCAGACATCAATCCAGGTTCTCCACGTCTTTCTTAACAAGTCTCTCCTATTTCAAACTTGTAAGTAAATAGCCAGGCAAGGCGTCTTAGTTTTCCTTTGTTTTCTCAACTTGTAAATGTACCTTTTATTAGAGTGTTTATCTTTGTTTGCTGTACTTTGAACCTAAGACTAGAGGGGAGTCCTCTGAGCTCTTTAAGTTTGATTACCCTGTAAGGTTAATTTCCATACTGATTTTACAGAGATGATTTTTACCTTTTTCTTTAATTAAAAGCCTTCTTTTTAAGAACCTGATTGATTTTTCCTTGTTTTTAGATCCAAGGGGGTTGGATCTGTATTCACCAGGAGTTGGTGGGAGGAAGGAGGGGAATGGTTAATTTCTCCTTGTTTTGGATCCAAGGGGTTTGGATCTGTATTCACCAGGGAATTGGTGAAGGTCTCTCAAGGCTTCCCAGGGAAGGGAACTAGCCTTGGGATGGTGGCAGCGGACCAGAGCTAAGCTGGTAGTTAAGCTTAGAAGTTTTCATGCAGGCCCCTACATTTGTACCCTAAAGTTCAAAGTGGGGATACAGCCTTGACAGGGACCAAAACTGGACGCAATACTACAGGTGTGGCCTCACCAGTGCCGAATAGAGGGGAATAATCACTTCCCTCAATCTGCTGGCAAAGCTCCTACTAATACAGCCCAATATGCTGTTGGCATTCTTGGCAACAAGGGCACACTGCTGACTCCATATCCAGCTTCTCGTCCACTGTAATCCCCAGGTACTTTTCTGCAGAACTGTTGCATAGCCAGTCGGTCCCCAGCCTGTAGTGGTGCATGGGATTCTTCCTTCCTAAATGCAGGACTCTGCCCTTGTCCTTGTTGAACCTCATCAGATTTCTTTTGGCACAATCCTCCAATTTGTCTAGGTCACTCTGGACCCTGACTGTACCCTCCAGCATATTTAACTCTCCCCCCAGCTTAGTGTCATCTGTGAACTTGCCGAGGGTGCAATTAATCCCTATCATCCAGATCATTAAAAAAGATGCTGAAAAAATTGGCCCCAGGACTGACCCTGGGGAACTCTGCTTGATACCGGCTGCCAATTAGACATCGAGCCATTGATCACTACCCATTGAGCCCAACAATCTAGCCAGCTTTCTATCCACCTTATAGTCCATTCATCTAATCCATACTTTTTTAACTTGCTGGCAAGAATACTGCGGGAGACTGTATCAAAAGCTTTGCTAAAGTCAAGATATATCACATCCACCACTTTCCCCATATCCACAGAGCCAGTTATCTCATCACAGAAGGTAATCAGGTTGGTCAGGCCTGACTTGCCTTTGGTGAATCCATGTTGACTCTTCCTGATCACCTTGTTGACTCTTCCTGATCACCTTCCTCTCCTCCAAGTGCTTCAAAATGGATTCCTTGAGGACTCGCTCCATGATTTTTCCAGGGACTGAAGTGAGGCTGTAGTTCCCCATGACAGACTGTGTCTCACCCCCAGGAAGGTCAAATAGCAGTACAACCACTGCCCTCTCTTGGAGGTTCTGTCAGGGGGAGCAGCTGTCAGGGGGAGCAGCCTTTCAAGGTTCCGACAGAGGCTTTCCAGGAGATTTTCTACCTATTTGATAAGATTAGCACACTGGATGTGGCTCACCATTTAAGACATGCACACAGTCAATTTCTTATCTTCAGTTCGGGGTTGAGATTCCCCAAGCTGGAACACAAAGTTAGGCCAAAACTGGGGCCTGCTCCTCTTCTCCTTTCACTTTGGAAGGAGCTGTGTAGCTGCAGTTTTCCATATAACCCCACATTATCTGAGTTATGTTTCGATATCATGAAGTATGAATTCTCCTCATCCAGATACAATATAGGCACTCATCTGAGAAGAAGTTATGATAATGAAAGATAGTATTGTGAACAAAGAACAGGACAGGAAGTCAGGAGATCTGAGTTTTATTCCTGTGTCTGCCACAGACCTTCTTTCATCATCAGACAAAACATTTAACCACTCCGTCTATGATTCAGCAAAGCACTTAAGCCCATGATGAATCAAACCCATCCTTGTTCAGCAAAGCACTAAAATGCATGGCTAAGTCTCAGTGAAATCAATGCGACTTAAGTACATGGTCAATTCATGCTTTGCTGACAGTGTGGACAGGTGTCCAGTTTTCGACTGGATCTACTGACCGGATACCCAAGTCTGGTTACTGCGGCCAGGGGAAGCACCGATTCATCACCCGCACCAGCCCCTACTCAGTCCTGGCCACCTCTTACCTCCATTGGGTGGCTGCAGCTCCCAGCCCTGGCTCTGCAGATGAGTCCCTCCTGACCCATGCAGGGAGGGGGGAGAGAGGAAAAGCAGTGAGAGACGGAGGGAGGGGTAAAGAGGAGCGAATGGTGGGTTGGGCCTCAGGGGGAAGGGCCAGTGCAGAAGCGGGGCCTCGGGGGAAGAGGTGGGGTGGGGTGAAGCCTGGCGGAAGGAGTGGGGAAGGGGAGGTTCCGGCACTCCTGCTGGAGTGTCCAGTTTTTAAAATTTTTATTAAGATGATGTTAAAAAAAAAAGTGAACAGAGTTTGAGCATAGAAGTGTATTACAAAGTTGGCAACCCTATTTGCTGAATAGGGATGGACTCAACCACTTGCCTAAGTGCTTTGCTAAATGGGGCTTCTGGGCTTAGGAACGCAATTAAAATGCACTTTGGGTCCATCCTAGCTGAAAGAGTCAACACATTTTCGAATGTTCTCCATCGATCTAATTGGGATAATTTCCCCCCACCTTACATGGTTGTTTAAGGGGTAAATTAATTTATTTTTATATCTATCTATCCATCTTCAGATGCAAGGTGCTATGTAAGGGCAAAGGATAAAATTTGGCCCCAAATAGTAACAATTATACTAATAAATGCACATATGTTTTAGATTCACTACAATTGGATTAATTTATATAGTAAAATTTAATTATTGTAGTAGAATTCATTTATTTTGAAAATTAACTTCTGTAATGCTGAATAACCCTTAACAGGACAGTCAATTGATTTATATTGTTTGTGTATTGTTCTCTAATGTGTTTTTTTCCCTTAAGATAATGAACAATACAGAAATAAATCAAATTATTTTGCAAACGAATAAAAAACCTGATTACTTGAACAGCTGTTATTTCAACAGGCAATTCCAAATTTGTTCAGATAATTGGCAGCTCATACAATTAAATATCGTTGGTAAGAGAATCAATACACAGACGTGCTGCCAGTTTGTTAGAAAGGTTAGGATACAGGCAGTAAGATAATTGGCATCCTATCATACACTATTATTTAAATTAAGAGATTTCCCTTAATCTTGTCTCAAAATGTGAAACCACACAGTCACCATACACAACTTGGAAGCTAAGATTTAGGAAGCCATTCAACATTTTTGGGAAAGAATTTTCTTTGTCTAATTAGGAGGAAATCACTCGCAGATACAGTCAAGTATAAAAAGAGGGCATATGTGCTACAAGCCTAACTGGGCAAGAAAAAGGTTAATATACCAATTTCTCAGTAGTCTGAAAGGACAGTTTCCTGTGAATCACACTCAGTGGACAGATGTTCAACTGTAGCCAAAATGTGTCATAACACTGATGTCCCTTATGGAGCTGAATATTGCTATGTGCAAATTGTGAGTCCTCCAAATAAAGTTAGTTTGATATAGCATTTAAGGTAAAACAAGAGGTAGGCTTTACTCTAGTTAGAAAATTCCAGCACTGAGCGCCGCAAGATGGGGAGGGGGAGGGGTGGAGACCTACAAGGTTCCCTGCCTATACAATGTCATCTCATTTCTGGTAAAACCCTTTAAATACTCTGACCTTCTAGATCCCTCATGGTGTCTTTACAAAATAGAAATTATTTGGAGTGTCCTGGAACTTACTTTGGGAACTGATTATACAGTCATTGTGCTCAAAAAACATGATTAAACTTTAGTGGAAGTTTGGCTGGCATGACAACTGCAGAATAAAGCTCTACAAGTCCAAAAGCAGGAGTGACCTAAGACCTTGCTAGCACCTTCAACTCCAGTGAGGCTCATCTCTTATATGAACAGATGTACGTGATGGAGACTAAGCTCTCAGAAGAGTGATACAATTGAAACAGTACCATAGTTTTAAATGAAAAATGTCAAGTTCTGCAAGAGAACTTGTCTTCTAAAAAGTGGCTCTTGAGTTTCAGGGATATTGTTTTTGTCATTCTGTTCTTTAATTGTAATAAAAACATAATTTCTTGATACATTATTCATAGTGAAGAACAGGAGTACTTGTGGCACCTTAGAGACTAACAAATTATTCATAGTGATAGCTTCTACTACTCAAGTTAATATATTGCGTTAGTCCATCCCCAATCCTGTCTTGAATTATTTCAACCATGCAAAACCGGTGACCAAACTTCAGTCCGGTGCCAAATAGGAGGATAAAATACTGGGAAGAGTTCAAAAGCACCACTTCCTAATTCACAACGTATCTTATATGGCCTACTATGGGCCATTACTTCACCTATTTTACTGTAGAGTCCACTGGGTAAAAAAAATGTTAAACAGCAAATGTTAATTATTTATTTATTGCTCTGTAAACAAATACATTATAGCTTGAGAAAATAATTTGTATTGAAACACAGTACACACAATATGCAAACCCAAAGTATTAAACCCGGGAAGTCAAATACAGACACAGCATGTTTCCTAGGCACTAACATTCCAAATTTAGCAATCTATCATCATGTCATCCTAGAGTTTTCAGATATGGACAAACATTTTGAACTTTGCTTTTAATTCATCTCCATAAATCTCAACTACAGCTAATATGTTTGCAAAGGCATCTTACTAAGAAAAAAGTTGGTTTTTCACTATTTATATCCCACTAAGAGTTATACAAAGAAATAAAAGACAACCAGAGACAATATTTTTCAATACTAAGGAAATAATATTTAATATATGTAATACTGAACAATTTCACTGGCTAATTAAAATTAACTTTATACTTAGCTTTAAGTTATGCACTGAACTCTCCAGGTATTTAGAGTAGTATGCAGCCCTGCAAGAAATATCACCCCGTAAAAACCTAAGTTCCCTGTAAACTGTGCGGCCACACAGCAGGCTATTAAGCGCCGCGCAGGAACCCACCCAGCTGGGATCTGCTAGGGGAGGGGCGTCCCTCCCCCGGCCCCAGCCCCAGACTTGCCGTGGCCCCAAATCCCTCATCCCCGGCCCCACCCCAGAGCCCGCACCCCCAACCGGAGCCCTCATACCCCTGCACCCTAACCCTCTGCCCCAGCCTTGAGCCCCCTCCCACACTCCAAATCCGTCGGCCCCACACCCATCACATAAATTTTGTTCTGTGCACCAATATGGGGGTGATGTGTCACACAACACCTCCTTATTGGTGCACATAACAAAATTCATTCCGCACACTTGTGGGAAAAATTAGAGGGAATACTGGTAAGAACTAAGGGTTGCAAAAAGTTTTCAACATGCTACTGGTAAAACAGCTACCACAAAGTACTTTAATCAGTTTATTTTAGGCATTTTTAATCTGCCCATTTTCTCTGTATGCAAACTTCTTGCAGTTATTTTTTCACATCTTATAATCTGTCACGTTTATATAGAGCAATAAAAGCAAAGTGCACTATATTAAAAAAATTAACTGCAAAGTTTTGTCAATTTCAAAACAAGATTTAAATTGTTGGTACAATAACAATTGATTTTTTTTCTAATTTAATATTTACTTAGCATTGAAATGCTCCCTCAGTAATCTCCTACTTGTGCTAACGTTATTATCCATAACTCCATTTAGGCCCTTTTATCCCATGCTCCATGGAGTGAATAAGAAAGTCATTTTGGGATACTCCTAAAGGCACTCATTCCCAACTAGTGCAGACTCGTTTAAATATTTGCATTCGTTGAATGAAACATCAATCAGTGTCTCCATCAAAAATGTAAAACTACCCCAACACAGAGAAAGATGTCTGAAGCACACAGCCTTAGAGCTTTTTACTTCAGACTCAACTGAAGTCACTTATTAAGGGACAGGTATGTAGTTCAGGATATAAAATATAGTTATTTTTATTTGTAAAATCTTTCCAGAGAAATTAAGATGAATAGAAGAAGAAAACTCCAGAACTTGTTTAGTCTTTCAGTTAGGATGGACCCAAAGTATGTTTTAATTCTGTTCCCGAGCCCTGATAACATTCAAGGCTATAATCCTGGAAACACATTCACATGTTATTTATTATCTGTAAGCCGCAGTTATGAATTAGAACCCCATCATGGTAGGCACTGTACAAACACATAACAAAAATATAGTCCTTGCACCAAAGAGCCTACAGTCTAAAGCAGTGGTTCTCAAACTTATTTGATTGGGCCCCCCTTCTTTGTGTCTGTAGTCATTTATGCTCCCCTCCCTCCCCAAGTACATATACCACCACCCAGCTCTGAAGGCAGAGTGGAGAGCAGCAGATTCTGGCCAGAAGCCCAGCTCTGAAGGCAGCGCTGCGCCAACAGCAGCACAGAAGTAAAGGTGACAATGTGAAAAGTTGTATTTGTCAATATCATTGTTCACAGCAGACGCAGAAGTAAGTGTGTAGCAGCGCACAAGTAAGGGCGGCAATGTGAAAAGTGATATTCATCAATATCACTGATCACAGCTGATTTAGCACCCCATTGCCACCCTTACTTCTGCGTTGCTGCTACCACCCCGGGGCTGACAGCCGGAGCCCTACCTCCTCCAGGTGAGGATTGGGGGTGAGGGGAAAAGAGAACTTAAGCCTGGGATGCCTCCGGGGGGGAGACTTGAGCCACCTGCCGATGAGGCACTGGGCGAGCGGAAGGAGAGCCTGAGTGGCAGGGCTCTGGTTATCCCCTTTATCCCTACCTCCCGGTCTGCACTGCTCTTCTGCACAAGCTCCAACCATCCTGGGCTGACAGCCACAGCTTTTCAAAAAAACCCAAAAATAAAGCACATAGCTCGTGTCTCCCTTAGCACATTCCCGTGTTTCCCTTGGCAGGCTCACCCCATAGTTTGAGAACTGCTGGTCTAAATCAGGGATCGGCAACCTTTGGCACGCAGCCCATCAGGGAAATCTGCTGACAGGCTGGGACAGTTTGTTTACCTGCAGCATCTGCAGGTTCAGTCGATCGCAGCTCCCACTGGCCGCGGTTTGCTGTTCCATTCCAATGGGGGCTACGGGAAGCAGTAGCCAGCACATCCCTTGGGCTGCGCCGCTTCCAGCAGCCCCCATTGGCCTGGAGCGGCAAACCGTGGCCAGTGGGAGCTGCGATCGGCTGAACCTGCAGACGCTGCAGGTAAACAAACCGTCCCAGCCCGTCAGCAGATTTCCCTGATGGGCCGCGTGCCAAAGGTTGCCAATCCCTGAACTATAGTAATTAGACTGTAACTTGAAGTCTTTAAATCATGATTTGAGGACTTCAGTAACTTAGCCAGAGGTTGGGGGTCTATTACAGGAGTGGATGGATGAGGTTCTGTGACCTGCAATGTGCAGGTCAGACTAGGTGATCACAATGGTTAGAGCCCTGCACTGATATAAAATTTGTATCTGCATCCGATCTGCGATCCTCAAACATGATCCATGGATATCTGTATCTGCGAATGCAGATATCTGCAGATTTTCAGGGCTCTAACGATGATCCGTCCTGGCCTTAAAGTCTATGAGTTTATGAGATTTTAGTGGAGCTACGATTTCACCCTGGATTACATTCCTAGCTCTGCTATTGACTAGTGCTCAGAAAAACATCTGAAACAAAACTTAAATGCCTCATATTAGTCGGGGTTGTTTTTTAAGGAGTAATTATAAAGAAATAACTTAGATTCAGGCTGGTTACAAAATGCAGTTAAGTTCCAGAATAATAGATTGGTACCAAGTTTGTAACACAACGCTGCTGTAACCTGGTTCTTGATATGTCTCTGCTTATAATGTAGACTGGGCAATTTTTTTAAACAAGCTGGGACAAACTTGTTGCTGGAATATTACTTAAAGGATAAGAAAAGGTCTCCAACATAGGTCAGTCTTTTCTCAGTCAACTTTTTTGTATTGGCTAGGTTAAACCAATCAACCAAAGTGGTTTGGGGAAAGTGTTTGTTCTTTTTAGATACTTTAAAAATAGTTTTATTGCTAGTTAAAGGTGCCAGACTGACAGCGGTGGGAACGAAAATCTTTCTACTCAGTGCATGGATCATGGATACGAACTGTGCAAGTTTCTATATGCAATCCTGGAAATGTGTCTCAATCTTGACCTAGAGGGATCACTTCTGTATGGGGAGGATAGTTCTGTTTATAATCCCATTCAATATTTGTTCTCTCTGCTGCGACTATTAATTAGGCTTTGTCTACACTAGAATGGATTTGCATGTATAGCTAAGTAGGCATACCTAATCCGGCTAGTGGAGATGCAGTTTATACCAGCAAAAGAGTTATTTTGCCAATATAGCTTATACCAATTTCCTGAACAATACAAGATATACTAATAAAAGAACTTTTTTGGACAGAATAACTGCATCTATATTTGATTTTTGGTGGCACAGGTATGTCAGTTAGGTTGTGATTCCCCCCCCCCACTGGTGTAGCAATGCAGGCAAAACTTTTAAGTGTGGACCAGGCCTTAGTAATAAATAAGAACATTTGTCCACTAGGAACTGAAACCATCATACTCAAGTCACCCAACGGCCATTCCACAGTGAGAATGGTCTAATCTGGATTTACAGCTTTTGTTCTGATGAAAGGCTTTCTATCCCACTATCATTCACTTGAGCAAGTGAAATGAAATGCACAGAAGACTTCAATAGGTTTAGAGATCTGGATAAAGTACCAGGACTTTAGGATTAATATCTAAAACTTTAATTGTCTATTGTTTTCATTATTGTTATTTTTATTCGTATAGCATCCAAATTGTGCTAGATGCACCCAACTAATGTGGTTTGCCCACAAGTAATTAATACATATCGATTTCCTGTTCTGGTATTGGAGAGATTTATTTACTACTATTCCAATTATAGTTAGATCAGTCTGTGAGGTGTGAAGTGCCTTGGAAGTTCAGCTAAAGCTTTAAGCTCTGGTTTTCTGATTCATAAACTCGTCTCTCTTTTAACTGATCTTGCATTAAATCATAATGCTCAATTTGTAGTGTCATTCTTTTGGTGACAATACAAAGTGATATCAAGCATTCTGATCTTACAAAAAAAAAATCAAGCTATAGAGCCAGATAAAGGAGAGATAAGAGCTTCCGTACTTAACAAGAATAATAGAAAAGACTGCTAGGAATTAAAATTGTTTTTTGTTTTATTTAGTTCTAACAACTTTGGACCAATAAAATGTATTCCTTTAACACCCCTTTGTTTTTCTGTTTAGGGAAATTTATAGATAGAGTGTCAGCTTTAGCTTGAGATTTCCTTACTTTTGCTGTTTTGTGCTAGAACCTTTATATTACTTAGCTCACAAAAAATGTATGTAAACAATGATCACTTGTAAGTGAATTCAAAGTTGAAATGAGATTTTGCACATCAATAGCACTGTCCATCCAAGAATCTCCAAGCAATTATCAACCATTACATTGACTAAATCTCACAACAACCCTGTGAGATGGGAAAGTACAGATATTCCTGTTTATGGTGGAGAAAACGGAGGCCTGGAGAGGTGAAGTGACTTGCCCCAGGTCACCCGACAAGACTGTTTTAGAAGCAGAATCTAAATATTGACTCCACATCTTGAATTTTAACTACTAGATTATGTTCCTTTAAAATATTTTGTTGTGCTGCAATATATATTGGCAACATAGTATGATAAAAACAGCCAATGAGTCACCTCTTGCCTGGAATTTCTTTGTTTTTGCTGGATTTGTGTCAAAAAACTTTAATCTTACTGAAACAGACACTGGCCTTTCTGTGGCAACCAAAAACAATGCTGTTATTGTGTACATCTGAAGAACAGTTTAGCAAACAGCTTCTATCTCTGCTTCACTATACAGTGAAATAATTATATTGAGTCTTTATGAACTCACATTGTTTTGACATGGAAGAATCTGTAGTGTTAGAAAAGTAAGGAACTGGTTCTACTCAACCACTTTGCTGCAACATCATTTTGGAGCACCACATATTGATGCCTGTGTTCCAGGGTAGTATCAATTTAGTACAGTATGCGATATCTCTCCTGTTAAGGAAATATATCCCACCATCATAATGGGAATAGGGGGATAAAATTGATGATCTAGTAACAATGGTCCTATAGCACTTAAACATTTTTGATAACAACCTCAGGCAAATCATGCTCTTGTTCTGTGCCTCAGTTTCCCTAGCTTCAAAACAAGGATGCTCACCTTTCACACAGGCTTAACTTAACTTTAGTGTATGTAAAGAGCTTGGGGGCTCTTGGTGCCACAGAAGAGCACAAAGCTCCAAAGTTTGAAGTTTTCGTACTACTTTTAGTCATTTTGTCCCCGCCTAACCACCCAACATTTCTCTAATACAGCCCAATTCTGTAAGGTGCTGAATGGAGTGGTAATGAGCAGCCATTGACTAGACCAGTTGTTTTCAACCCTGAGGGTCTGCAGAGTAGGTCTAAGATTTCCAAAGGGCCCCGCATCTCCAGTGGAAAATTTTTAGGGGGCTGCAAATGAAAAAAGGTTGAAAACCACTGGAGTAGACCACTGAGAGGACGCCGACCTTCAGGATCACTTCCCAAGTGGTTTGTTGCAAACTGATTTAGACAGGTAAGGAAAAATGATATTTCTACTCAAATTCTACTGGCTTGATTCCCAAAGGTGATGAGCCCCATCAGAGTCAGTGGACACATTGGTGGCCGCAGCATCTCTGCAAATAAAAAACAAACCAACCAATCCCTCTCTCTGGATGTGTCAATCCCCCTTACATTTCCTGGTACAGGGAGATCACTGACTGGGAGCACTTTCTCAAAAAGAAAACATGCCACAGGACTCCTGGCTGCACAGAACTATTCGGAAAATCAACTGCTGCCTACATTGGGGGAGGGGGCTCAGCTCCAGGCTCGATGAGAACCAGAAGGATTCGGTCAGGCTCACCGCACTCGTGTCTCGGCAATACTGCACACAACACGTCCCAATGGAGCACGGCTCAAGCACTTTGGTGAACTCTTCCCGGTCCCCACAACAAGCCCCTCGCCCGGACTCGCTGCCCGACGCTCCGGCGCAGCAGCGGCTGCTGTGGGGTTAGCGCGGCTCGAGAGTCCCTGCACTTCTCCCGGGACAATCGAGCCGATCTTCTTCAGCCCCAGCCAGCCCCCCGCCCCCGATGGCGCCCCTCCAGCCTGCACCCGCGGCCCCCTGCCCCCCGCATTAGCCCGGGGCGCATCCGGGACGGTCCTGGTGCCCCCCAGCAGCTGCACCGCGCATCATGCCGACGCCGCGAGGGGCACAGGGGCAGGGAGACAAGCGGAGCCCCCCGCCCGCAGCGGAGCCGGAAGCTTGGCTCCCAGAAAGTTTCCACTTCCAAACCCAGGGCGAGTTTCCGGATTGAGGGGAAGCGCCCCCCCCCCCCTTACCTCGCCCCCGACAGTCCTCCTCAGCCCGGCCCCGGCGCGGCGGCAGCGCCCGGCAGCCGAGAGAGCCGCTCCGGACGCCCCCAGCTCATTGGGTCGGCTGGGCCATCCCAGCGGCGGGCGGACAGAGACGCCTGGGGCCGGGCGCGGCGCGCGGAGCGAGGATGTGCAGGCGCCACCGGGACACCCGAGCGCCGCCAGAGCAGAGGGAGGAAACCGCAACGTCACCGAGTGCAGCTGGGGGAGGGGAAACGCCTGGGGAGCCCCCCGAGCCCACCCCCCCCCCCGCCTGGGCCCGGACATCCTCCCTCCAGGCTGGAGAGCAGAGCACGACCCCACCCCTGCTGAGCCGTGCCGGGCGCTTCCTCCCTCCCCCGAGGGGCAGCACAAACAAGGCACATGCCGCACTCAGGGCCAGCACGGGCTACAACTCCAGCTCCTTTGGATCTACCGAGATCCTGCTGCTGCTTGTTGTACCCGATCCCCACACTACGCCGTCCACACAGAGACCAAGTCTAGCTGCTCCTACTGCCCCACCACCACCACATCCAGACCCCCAGGAATCCCCCGAGACTCAGCCTTGCAAAATCACACATGCAGCTCTGGAGTCCTTCTTGATTCAGCCAGGTTTTGGACCTAGGCTTCCAAGGTCTAACTTCTAACACAAGTCTACATTCCTACTGCACCTAAAAATTCTGGACCCTGTTGCATTCTGGTACATGAATGCCACAAAATCCCAGAAACAACTAGGAATCCTTGTGGCACCTTAGAGACTAACACATTTCTTTGGGCATAAGCTTTCGTGGGCTAGAACCCACTTCATCAGATGCACGGAGTGGAAAATACAGGAGCAGGTATAAATACATGCAAAGATGTGAGTTGCCTTACCAAGTGTGAAGTCAGTCTAACTGGACAATTCAATTGACAGCAGGATACCAAGGGAGGAAAAATAACTTTTGAAGCGGTAATGAGAGTGGCCCATTTCAGACGGTTGACAAGAGTAACAGTAGAGGGAATTTAGTGTTGGGTAAATTAGGTTTAGGTTTTCTAATGACCCAACCACTCCCAGTCTTTATTCAGACCTAATCTGATGGTGTCCAGTTTGCAAATTAATTCCAGTTCTGCAGTTTCACATTGGAGTCTGTTTTTGAAGTTTTTTTGTTGAAGAATTGCCACCTTTAGGTCTGTTATTGAGTGACCAGGGAGATTGAAGTGTTCTCCTACTGATTTTTGAATGTTATGATTCCTGATGTCAGATTTGTGCCCATTTATTCTTTTGCATAGAGACTGTCCGGTTTGGCCAATGTACATGGTATCATGTGTATTGTGTACTATATACATAATAAAATTGAGGATAAAATAAATACTTTGGAATTGTAGTCTTGCTTCTTTAAGCTGTGTTTGGTTGCAGATTCTCCAGTATTTCTCGGCTCTGGAGGGCTGAACAAATTTTATCACTCTCAGGCTCTTCTAGTGGGATCGAGATCACATCATTTACTGTACACGTGAAAAGACTGTGTCCTTGCCACATTCTGGTAGGGTAACTGAAAAATACATTCTGTTTACCTACATTTTCGCAGAGGATATTCTTTGAGAGAAATCTACTCTGTGATGTTGCTTGAGGTAGAATGATTGCTGAACTCCACCAGAGGTGGTTGCATTTTAATAGTGGGTGAGTGACATTGATCACTGCACACAGTCTGTAAAGTATTTCTTAGGATTCTTGTTATAGAAATGTAAAAGCTGTAGTTTCTGATTTTAATCAGGTTGTTCATAGTGGGCAGTCTGATTTGCTGCTGTATTGAAAAGATTAGCTAACTTCTGGAAACAAATACTTGTGTAGGTCCTGCAGCTCCATTGGATTTCACACTACTATTAGCACAATGAAGAGACCAGCCACAGTCAAGGGCTTCAGGCTCATGGGGCAATGACACAGCCTGGAATGAACCCATGTCTACTTCCAGTGATGACAAGCCTAAAAGAAGGTTATATGTAGTCTGGTGATGAAGGATGCTTCATGTTCTTCTCACCTGTGTTTGCGGAAATGTAAATTTGCTTTGTCTCCTGCCATCTCCTCTCCCTGCTGTCTCAAAGACTCTGTTTACTACATATATGTAAATTGAGGTAAACACACATTTCTTCATTCAGTATACTCTTGCCTAGGCAAGACTGCATGGTTTTGAACATGTGCTAAGAACATTATACAGGGGGATTTCATAACTTTACATATAATGTTACTACATACGTTTCAGCATGATATCATTGACCAGCAAGTTATTAGTTTTCAAATGATCTCTCACACACACACACCTAACAAGACAAAGGAACCAGCCCTTTGGTCTTGCGGGGGCTGGAGGGGGGGAGGATCCTGACCTGAGAATTTGGTCAGGATTTGGTCCCTTGCTGTTGGGAAACTATGGTAAGGATTTTACCTTGAACCAATTCTAGCTCATTAAGTTTAGCTACTATAAAGCATTTTATTTTAATTTCTCTTGTAACCATTTGTGACTTTAATGCCTTATATTTGTATTCAACTTAAAATTCTATCTTTTTTTGTTAATGAACTTGTTTTATTTTTAATCTAAACCAATCCAGAGCAGTGTTTAAACTGAACTCTGGGTAACTCCAGTTAAAGTAGCAAACTTTGAATATTGACCCTTTACAGGGCAATGGACCTTTAATCTCTGAACTGCCCAAGAGAAGGCTGGACAGTGCAGAACACACATTTTGGGGGAAATTTGGGACTGGGAGTGCATTGGGGTCACCCTGCAAGTAGTAACCAAGGCTGGTGGAAGTCAGACTGGTGAATTACTGACAGGCTGCTGGGGTCAGAGTTGCTGAACCATGGTTGGAGCTATACACAGACATTCCGAGTGTGGCCTGCATGTTAGCAGACTGTTTGTGGGCAGCCCAGGCTGGAAGCTACACTAGTAAAGCACTTTGAGGCACTCAAGGCTGCAGGGCAGGCAGTGACACTACTGGTTTGGATTGCACCCTGGAATGTGACAGAGGGGCAGTTTGGTGAATGAGTAGCCAGAGAGCCTTTGCACTATTCTGGTCTGCTGGATGGTTACTGAGCTGCTGAAGTAAGAAAAAATTAGAGACACCCCTAGAGCTACTCTTCACTGGGAGCCAGTCTAGTCTCCAGCTATCTCCAGACTTGAAGAGACAAAATATTCAGCTCACAGCTACTTTCCTACTTCCCCCAGCCAGGGGCTGCACTAAAGAGAACAGCTCAGAATCTAAGCCATGTCTTTTTTGACTCCCCTTTGCCAGCACTGGCCTCTTCTCAGAGATTTGATACAATCTCGCCATGCTCAGTGTATATGTCCTCCTCGGTGTGGCTCCTGTCACTTCTGACAGACTTTTTGTATCTCTCTGCATCAGCCGTCTCCCCTTCTACTTTCGAATTTCATCGGAAAATGTCATCATTTCTCTCCCCCTCTGGTTACGTTGTTCTATTTTACATTTGGAAAGGTCCTATTGAAATTTAATACATTTTGAGATACCGTTTCCCTAAATGATATTGTGGAAAACAAAACTGTTTATGCACACTGGGTTCCAGCCCAGGGCCCTGTACTGCCCAGCTAGGTCAGACCCTTTACCCATATTGAAGTTTTCCTTGAGCCATTTCCTACCTTGCGTCTGGGTCTCCAAGTCTCTTCTCTAGTTACCCAAGATCCCTCCAAAGCCTCCCTGCCTGGAGAGCTTTCCTCCATGCTGTCAGCTGCCTTTCCTGCTCTGACTCTCCCCTTCTGAGCCATGGCCCTGACGGAGCTTTGTTGATCCTTACAGTCTCTTCCCTCCAGCTCTTTCCCCCACCTGGACCCTGTCAGCACTTAAACCTGGTTCTTTTTTTACAGGAAGGCCCTGATTCCTGAGAGGTGGGGCTAGTTCTGTAATCAGGGCTGGCTTAGCCCCAGCCCGCCAGCCCAAGGGCTAGTTACCCTGTTACACCCCCAACCTTTTCGTCATTCCTGCTGCCCAAGCCACACAACTACCCAGGCTTTTTGCTTCTTTCTCCTATTTGTGTCTTTGTGTCGTCTTCCAAGTACCTCCTTCCTGATGTGAGTTGCCTTGGCACCACTTTCAGCTTAAAGCACATGTCTACCATGGTGCCTGTGAGCAATATTGAAAAAATAAAATAGAAAGGTACAAAACCCTCCAGATACTCACATTAAGTAACCAAAGCAACTGTATATCTGTGCTGTAACCCTTGTACTCCCTCCTCCTTCCCTTTCATAGATGTGATCATTCCTTATAACAGGGATCGGCAACCTTTGGCATGCGGTTCGGCAACCTTTGGCACGTGGTAAGCACCCTGGCAGGCCGGGCCGGTTTGTTTACCTGCCGCGTCCACAGGTTTGGCTGATTGCGGCTCTCGCTGGCCGTGGCTCGCTGCTCTAGGCCAATGGGGGCTGCAGGAAGCGGCGGCCAGCACATCCCTTGGCCTGCGCTGCTTCCTGCAGCCCCCATTGGCCTGGGACAGCGAACCGCGGCCAGTGGGAGCTGCAATCGACTGAACCTGCGGCTGCGGCAGGTAAACAAACTGTCCCGCCAGGGTGCTTACCCTGGCGAGCCGCGTGCCAAAGGTTGCCGATCCCTGCCTTATAATATCTGAACTCATATTGCTAAATCCTGTCAGGAAGGGACACTGGGCCACAGCTTTTTTTGAACCAAATTGTAGAGTGCAAATCAGAGGGAGGGAGGTAAAGCCAGCTTAAAGGTCACCTTTGCACTCCCCTGATCCTGGTGCTGCTCTGCTATTCCCTCTGCATTGTGTTAGCACAACCTGAAGGCTGCTCTAATTTACAGCAAGCTATTCTAATCCTCAGCCTTATTAGGGGCATCTTGGCCAGACCCCCTTTCCCGTGCTATGTCAGTAGAAGGAGGGCGAGTAATGTTTGTCTCTCTGCAGGAGCTGTGTGCCTCTTGAGGTGATCTTTCCAGGACTGGTTAAGGCCAGGCCTCACTACCAGTGTGACACAAAGCAACCACCCCACACAGGATGATCTAGCCCCTGGATTTTTATTATTCTGTAAATTGCCAGGCACACCGATGGAGCGGTAAAAACACATACATGAAAATAAATAAGTAATTGCTTACCTTTCTCCATCTTCTCTGTCTCACACAGTCTTCAAACCTTCTCCTAGCTTAGCCTCTTGGTGCCCAATTCCATGGTGGCCAAGCCAGCAGTACTGTTAGCTGGAAGGGGAAACACTAGAAACCTTTCCTGATGGTTCTTCTTTTTGTGTAAATTGAGCCACTTCTCGGCTTTATGTTTCCCTCTTTTTCTTCCTGCTTGTTCTTTCTGATGGTTTAAGCTAAGGCCCGCAGATAGGTAGTAAGTCAGATGTAGAGATAAACTGCAGCAGATTTCAGCGTGAAGGAGGAAACTGCAACACCAGCAAGCTCAGTCACTGGAAGGTGAAAAAGCTGCTGAGTGAGGGCAGGGTGCCGTGGAGGCCCTCTTGTCCATACGTGGACATTCTCCAAACTGTGGGCAGGAGGAGAGCAATGGTAAAGTGAGCACAGTAGTGCATCATGCCCTCGGCACAGCTATTTGACATAAACCCCTGAAAAGGCTTCGAGCTACAGGAAGAGTGCGGGTGAATCAGCTAGTCTGCATCCTGTCACAGTTTCTCAAAGTTCTGTCAAGGCATGGTCAAGGCAGCAGGTTTGTATAATTTTTGTTGGTGCCCAGAACGGGTCCAAGTCCCCCCCGTACACACACATGCCTGCCTAAGGCTCTGGGAGGGAGTTTGGGTGCAGGAGGAGGTGAGGGCTCTGTGAGGAAGTTTGGGTGCGGGAGGGATGAGGGCTCTGAAACGGAGTTTGGGTGCTGGGGCGGGCTCTGGGCTGGGACAGGTGGTTGGGGTTCAGGAGGGGGTACGGGAGGGGGTTTGGCTGCTGGGTGTGGGCTCAGGGCTGGGACAGAGGGTTGGGGTGTGGGGGAGACTGCAGGGTGGGGACTGGGCCAGGGATCAGGAGTTTGGGGTTCAGCAGGCAGGCTGCCCCGGAGCTGGGGTGGGGGGCCAGAGAGAAGGACTCCCCCCAGCCTTTTCCCCACCAGCAGCAGCGACCTCTGGGGGAGGAGGGCCCCTCTCCGGCACGAAACTCACCCAAGCTTCCAGGCTGCTGCTCAGGAGGTCCAGCCAGGATAAGCCCCCACTGAGTCAACTCAGAGATGCCTGCCGGGGGGGAGGCTGCCATGCACCTCCTTCCCTCCTCCCTTTGCAGGTGTGGCAGCCGCCACTGCTTGCCCCCGGCGCTGCTCCCTTGTAGCCGGCTGTGGCCCATGAGGGAGAACAGTGCAGAGCTGCAGGGGACAGCTGACCACTGCCCAGGGGAGGCAGGGACGCTCGCGGGAGGTGCGCGGGGGAGAGACCCGGCTCCAAGCATTGGTGGAGCAGAGCCCCCCTGGCCCTGAATTTGCTGGAGCCTGGGCACCATGGACTCATACAACTCAACCACCATTCCATAGGCTGTGTCCATGCTGATGACAGGTTCTGCTTGATAACAATACAAAGCGGAGCGGACCAACGCATGTTCATTTTCATCATCTGAGTCAGATGCCACCAGTAGAAGGTTGATTTTCTTTTTTGGTGGTTTGTGTTCTGTATTTTCCACATCAAAGTGTTACTCTTTTAAGACTTCTAAAAGCATGCTCCACACCACATCCCTCTCAGATTCTGGACGGCACTTCAGATTCTTAAACCTTGGGTCGAGTGCTGTAGCTATTTCCAGGGCCGGGTCTGGCTTTTTTGCCGCCCTAGGCAAAAAAGCCACCCTCCCCCAGCGCGGCAGGGGAGGGCGCCGAGCCTGGCTGCAGGCCGCAATCCCCGACCGGCCAGGGCTCTCCGCTATCCCCGGCAGAGAGCCCCCGGCGGCCAGAGCGCTGGGAGGAGGGCAGAGAGCCCACCGCAGCTCTCCACTCTCCCCGACCGGCCGGAGCGCCACGGGGAGGGCGGGGAGTGCAGTCGCGGCCCCGCTTTCGGCTGGAGCACCCCGCCGCGCCGCCCCACCTCCAGGCGCCGCCCCAAGCACATGCTTGGTGGGCTGGTGCCTGGAGCCGGCCCTGGCTATTTCTAGAAATCTTACATCGATACCTTTTTTGCATTTTGTCAAATCTGTGGTGAAAGTATTCTTAAAATGAACACATGCTGGGTCATCATCCGAGACTGCTATAATATGAAATATATGCAGAATGCCGGTAAAACAGAGCAGGAGATGTACAATTCTCCCCCCAAGGAATACAGTCACAAATGTAATTGACACATTATTTTTTTATTGAGCATCATCAGAATAGAAGCATGTCTTCTGGAATGGTGGCCGAAACATGAAGGGGCATATGAATGTTTAGCATATCGGCATGAAAATACCTTGCAATGCTGGCTACAAAAGTCCCATGCGAATGCCTGTTCTCACTTTCATATGACATTGTAAATAAGAAGCAGGCAGCAGTATCTCCCATCAATGTAAACAAACTTGTTTGTCTTAGCAATTGGCAGAATAAGAAGTAGGACTGAGTGGACTTGTAGGCTTTAAAGTTTTACGCTGTTTTGTTTTTGAGTGCAGTTGTGTAACCAAAATAAATAAATAAATCTGCATTTGTAAGTTACACTTTCACGATAAAGAGATTGCACTTCAGTACTTGTATGAGGTGAATTGAAAAATACTATTTCTTTTATCATTTTTACAGTGGATATATTTGTAATAAAAAATAATATAAAGTGAGCACTGTGCACTTTGTATTCTGTGTTGTAACTGAAATCAATATTTAAAATGTAGAAAAATAGCCAAAAATATTGAATAAATTTAAATTGGTACTCTATTGTTATAAGTGCGATTAATCGCAATTAATTTTTTTGAGTTAATCGTGTGAGATAACTGCAATTAATCGACAGCCTGAATAATTTTATTTCTCTTACACTTAAATTTAATTCTTTGAGTAGTGAGTTCTAAAATGCCTAACCTGCCCTGGCTGCTGTAATTATCCCTATGGTAACTTTCTAAAACTATATATTCCATCTAGGTTTTTCGTTTCTACTGGTGGCGCACATCCGCACATACTTTGATGCACATAACAAAATTTATTCGGCACATAGATGGAAAAAATTAGAGGGAACATTGCATGTGTTGTATACCTGGGTGATGTCCACCACATAGATTTACATCAAGGCCAGACAACTGTGCGTTGATGGCCAATTAAGGACACCACTCTAACTATGGGCATTAGAAGAAACTCATACCCGTCCAGTAAGCCTTCCGGTAGATGCCTCAGTAAGAATATGGGCAATGGTTGCCCCTGTGAGTCATCAAACCATGTGATATGTGCATGTGACCCTGGAGTGCATCTTGGGTCAGTAACCTTCCACAAACAGAGGTTGTGAACTTTGTTTGAGACAGTAAAATTCTATGAACATGGCAAACGATTTAAAAGAACCCCTGAGATAGTTCCATTTTATCTTTATTTCTATAGACTGGATTTCTAAAAAGGAAGCTTTGAACAAAGACTGATGATCCCCAGTATGCTTGGGTAAGTTACACAGAGACTTTTACAAACTAGCAGTTTATTCCATCGCTTCTATGATTCTGATCTACGAACACTGAAGAATAACTTGTATGTATATGATCTATTAACCATTTATAATGCTGCTTCTTTTCTTTTATCATTAAACCTTTAGTTTTTAGTTACTAAAGGATTGGCATCAGCATGATTATTGGGTAAGATCTGAGTTATATATTGACCTAAGTGGCTGATCTGTTGGGATTGGAAGGACCCTATATCTGATGAAATTGGTTTTCAGCAACTATTTATCATATAGTCCAGTTTCTGGGTGTGAGCCAAGGGCTGGAATGCCTAAGGAGACTGCATTTTTTACTTCTTTTTAACCAGTGTGGTGAGACAGAAGTTCACTTTTGTTCCTGGCTTGGTATAATCTAATGATAGAATAAGCTATTTCTCAGCAGTTTGTCCTGAATTTGGCATTCTGACTGGCCCCACTGAGGCATGGTAGGGTCCACAGTGTGCTAGGGACTTTCCATACACAGAGGAAGACCCTTCCCCAAAAGCATGTGGTCTGTAAAAGGCAGAACAAAAGCTTGGGGAAAAAAGGCAAAACACACCCTGAAAGTGAGCAGGCTTCTGATAGGAATACATTGTTTTCATTATTTTAACTAATATATATATATATATATATTGGTGGGCAGGTGAGCCCCCTGCCCACCAATGTTATCTGTTGTTGACCCTCAATCATCAGCCATTTTTAAATGGTTGCCCACTCGCCAAGCCACGTTTCCATTCCATTTTCACATCACCTACCCACTGGCACTCCACAAGTACCTCCCTGACAGCAATCAGGCCACCCAGTGAACAGCAATGAGCAGGGCACACACATGATGACACAGGAGGCTGCTCTGTAGGTGGTGAAGGTGTGATCTTGCCCAATGCTGCTGCAGTCTCTGGGTTCTCAGGTGATGGGGGTCCCTGCCCTATGTGGCTGCCCATGGTATAAGTGAGCTGGGCCACATCAGGGAGTGGCAGGAAATGGAAGTTCAGCCTGGTTAGCTCTTTCCATCACTGCTGCAGCTGCTCTGGGTGCTGCCCTGGAATCTGGTTGCCGTATTCTCGGTGTGATCTGCCCAATATCATATAAAGAGGGTTTATCACCTCGGTATTCTGTGATAAAATGCCTCTGCCCACATAGTTCAAAACTGCATTGGCATTTTTGCTGTCACATATGATGGCTCATTTTGAATGACGTGCATGGTTCTGCATACTGGCTCAGGTTACGCTACTGTAAAGCAATAGTGGATGGAAACTACATCTCTCAATTATAATTTTGAGGCACAGCAAGAGAAGAGTTAGAATATACCGTCAGGGCCGGTGCAGAGACTGGTGCATGAACCACTCATATTCATAATAGCTGATGAAAGGAGGCTTTTCTTAGATTTTTAAAAACACCTCTGAAAATTTTACTATAATTTTGTTAGGCATGGAGGGTGGAATTTTCGGAATTGCACTAGTGATTTAGGAGAACATGTCCTATTGAAAGTCCATTCCTAAATCACATAGATGCTTTTGAAAATCTCATCCATAGAAGCTTTGGACATAGGCACCAATTTTTTTCCTCTCTGGCAAGGATAAACTATTTCATGGTTGGTTACTTTGTACTTTAACTTATTAGGAGAAAAAGTCAATGTCACTGTTCTGTACAGAGATGAGTATTTGTGCTAACCCCCAAAATAGGTAACTTTCTGACTGCTTGATAGAATCTGATCAGATCAGCTGAGAATTCTATATAACGTTTATAATTTGTATCTCCATTTGTGCCATTGCCATTTTGTGTGTTCCACCCTCTAATTTGGACAAGTGGACCAAAACCATAGCATGGTTTTGAAGTGGCTTTTATCCCCACAATAAGTATTTTGAACTGTGTCACAACAGCATTAGAGAAAACCATGTATGAACTCTGCGAGGGTGAGCAGGAAGCAGGTGGGATCTCCGGGGTAGTGCTGATTAAAATAGCTTTGTTATAGTGCTGATATGGCCTCAGATGTTAGCCTTTATAGTAACAATAACATCTGGTCAACTCTGAAAGCTTTGTGGCTTGCGGTGCTTGTCAAAGAGATACCATGGGTACCCACTATATCCTGAACAGATTTACCTCAGACCTTTGCCATAAACACAAGCAAATGATCAGGCATGTTGGCAGTATTGCTTGCTTTAATACCTGGAGCTATGCATGGAAGATTCCTCAGCCTGTGCTATGAAGAAGCAATTAAATTGTACAATGCAAACTTTTTTTATAATGGCAATACCAGAGTCTGTCTAACTTCCTTGATTTCAACTTATTTTTCATTATCCTGTTTTTAATCACTATTCCTATTTATTTAGACTGTTTATGCTAAATGAAAATAAAAGCAATATTTGCTTCCTGCTTAAGAGGAACATGCAATACAAACCTCTGTGTTTACATGGATTTTTCCGTGGTTCACTGAAGTCTCAGATCTGCCGTCAGATGTTCCACTTACTCAGAAAAACAGTTTATTAGTGGCGTCTGGATGGCTCCAGGGATTGGTAACAGAATGTAGAGCCTCTGACCCTTACGTGTGCAGGTCAAATCCAGCTCAGGTTGGCAGAGAGTGGTCCTCATGCAATTCTGATGGGCAGGTATGCAAACACACTAAAATAACTGGCAGTCTACACAGAGGGTAAGGACTGGATGGGCATTAACAACACATAGTGTACTTCCCTTCCTGGAAGTTATTCCTCTAGGTTAGATGTGAGGCAAATTGGCATAGTGCACAGAGAAGCCTGTACAGTTGCAGCTTGTCTGTAGCTGTTCTGTAGGAAAGAGAGGGCCTCAATGTTCCTGACTATCAATCTCACATCCTTCCGGCACCACTACAAATATTTCACAATTTGCCAGGGCTGCTTACATGTGGGTGATAGTCCAAGATAACAATTTTGCAGATTCATTCCAACTTCTACCTCAATTTTTATCTCTCATCTCTTTTCTAAGCACTGAAAAGGGGGTGGAGAAAGGCGAGGCCAGCAAGCTGTAGACATCCTTATCTAGTCTCCTTTCAGTTCTTAATGCCAATTGAGTTAAAATGAAATTACAATCTTCCTCCAAATATGTGCTTAACAAGTAGATGATCCTGGTTGAAAAAATAAGCCATTTAATCTGCCAAGTGAGCAAAGCAATTTTTATATTAACACCATACTGTTCCTTCTGTAGGACTGAGTAGTAGCTGGCTGCCTTGAGGCACTGATTTTATGCAAACTTTGCCAACATATGCAGTTTCCAAAGCATTGCACTTAGGAGTCCTTCTGCAAATAAAGATTCCCTGCCTAGGGAAACAGCATCTTCATAGCAAATCAATAGCGACTATGTTGTATTTTGTAGGCTATTCCTTATTTTGTACCAGAGGTTAACTCCTTCTTTCTAAAAAGTGGTATGAATGAAACTCATTAAAGACAAGATACTGAGGAACATACAAACTATGCACAGAAGAAGTATATTTACACTTGCTGCATTCCTCTTCTATGTGGTGACAGTTCAATATTGATGTTCAGGGTGGGAAATAGTTTGGCTCTGATTGCTGGCATCTCTTTACTAACTTTGTTCTTTTAATTTCATGTGTTCTGACACATTATTTAATCTGAAACCTATGAAATTTAAAGGTGCAGCAATACTATTTAATCTACACATTATTGTTTGCAAAGATACTGCACATTATAGTTAAGTGCTTTTTGAATAAGGGTGTGGTGATGAAGGTAAAGTCCTCTCTCCCTATTGGCGGTATAAGGGCAGGGTCGGCTCTAGGCACCAGCTTGGCAAGCAGGTGCTTGGGGCGGCCACTCCGGAGAAGGGCGGCAGGTCCAGCTATTCGGCGGCAATTCGGCGGACGGTCCCTCACTCCCGCTCAGAGTGAAGGACCTTCCGCCGAATTGCCACCGCAGATTGCGATTGCGGCTTTTTTTTTTTTGGCTGCTTGGGGCGGCCAAAACTCTGGAGCTGGCCCTGTATAAGGGTACAAATTGGCTAACAGTTTAATGAAACCCAGGACATGTAACTGCATTCCCAGGATAAGAGAGAAACTTCAAGAAGAGGCCAAGCATGGAAGCTCCTTTTCTTCTTATTTTTTTTTTTTATAGGTCAGTGGGAAGTTATCATACCCTGGGCTAGTTTCAGGGTCCCTGAGATTAGAGCTCCTAGAAAGAAGAGCTGGGGTTTCTTTATGACATTGCTTATAGAAGAAGTGCTGTTTCCCTATGGAAAAGGCAGACTAATCACTTTGAATTACTGCCATCTCATTAACTGGTGACCTAGTCTTAGCCAATAATTACATGGTGTGTAAAGTGGCTGTAGGCTGGGCTGATCCAGCCTGTGCCAGGCCCAGAGACTAGAAGCCAGAACAGAGTTCCTTTAAATTTTATTACAAGTAAGGAGCAACATTATGTGGTCAAGGTGATAAGGTTAACGTTTCTCTCTTCCATTTTCCCCTGAATGCAATGGAGAGGTAGTAACCATCAGCCTGATTAAGACTCACCTCCTGGCTCCCAGGTTTTTGAGCTGTCAGCCAGGAATACATCTTTGGACTATACAACATGTTCATCAATGGATAGAAACCCAACACCACTGGGACATGGACAGACCCTGATCATATGCTGTAGTCCCATCACATCGTAGCCCATAGCCCAATTCCCAAGTATGAGAGATGGGCTGGGCAGAGGTGGTGGGTTAATGTCAGCTTTGACTTGCATTGCTAAATTCTAGATTTATACACTTGCAATTGAGCATTTTGGCCATGGACTCTGCCCCTGGAAATTCCCCTAGGAGTTGGCCTGGATGCTGCTGCCTTAGGGCATGCTTCCCCCTCAAGTTGCAGGGCAAACTCTATAGCTGGGGAACTCAGGAGCTCTCAACAACCAAAGAACCTGTTGTGCCCAGGAGTGGACATGGGGGGAAAACAAACGAAGAGCAAGCCAGCTAAAATGTTTATCTGAATACATTTTACTGACTAAGAATTTGAAAGGTTTTCTCCAATAAAACTTTAGTTACCAGAAATAAGTCTTAATTCAATAAGCAACAATGAGTGGGTTCCATTTATGAAGTTAAAACTGACTTCTCGTAGGTATTATTTTGCATTGGTGGCCACTGGGCCTTGGTCACTGGCTCATCCAGATATGCATTTTGAGCACGACAATTTGTGCCATGTTAGGGTTATAGCATTTAAATCTACTTGCACTTTTTTAAATGATTTCATCTTTCTTTTGTTGTTGTTAGGTTATCAAGTACCGTGACTTCAGAGAAAATTGTTCAGAAATAAATTATCTTTATTTTCAAATTCAAATGGACATTGTTTATACCAAAACAAAGGTTGACAGAGGTTTTATTTAGCAAAGCTGTGACTTTCAAGTTTATACAACCAGATACTTTATTTTTAATTAGGTATTAAAACATATCACCCTGGCGTCCACCTGCAGATACTGAAGCCAGTAATGTGGACACTGAATTTATGAACATTCTGCAGTATTCTTTCATACTGGATTCCACAGAAATTTGACAAGTTACAGGTTAAAAAACAAAACTTGAAATAGAAGAGAAATTCTCCAAAGTGTGTCACTGGGTCCCAGGACTCTCTTCTCCCCATCTCACATATCACTCCCTGAAGAGTTCTCTATTCTCCAGACCTTCCACTGTCCTTCCCAAGGTTCATCTGCTCAAACTCTTTCCTTCCCACCCCCAGACCATTAGCCTTGAAGGCAGTATGGTCCTCTCTCTTTCCTCCATGTAACCATAGCTGAAGCCATGCTCGGCAGCAACTCTCTGTTGTTTCACCACTGCTTCTGCTATTGTGTACATCTGCTCATCGTCAGCAGGAGGCACGAGTGAATGGGTGTTGACAGTCTCCATCATTAGCCACCACTGCCTCTCTTTCTAAGCAAGTCCACATTTGCACAGAAGTGTGTGTTTCTTAGGGTGAAGTCCACACTTAGGTTGTTTGGAAACTGGCACATACTATTTCCTAGATGAGGAAATACTACTTATCCGTTGAGACATTGAGACCCAATGATTGTTTTAAGGATTATAACTCTATATGCTTAAAACCCAAGAGAGGGAACCATGCAACAAAATTCAAATCAGAACATGGAAAGCTTGAAGGTGCTAGGATACTGGTTTGGCCCATAAAATTAGAAATCATTTGAAAAATCAGTATCTGGATCCAGATTTGGATTTCAAACAATCACATAGTTCCAGGTCTGAGATTTTAGCTTGAGTCCATCTCTACTTAATACAGAAAATATGTAGACTTGGGGCCAGATTCTCAACCCAAAGGAACTATGCCAGTTTACAGCATCTGAAAATCTGACCCCTTGGAGGGGGAGAGAAAGTGGAATGGGGGAAGAAGACTGAACATCATTGTTCTTCTCTTTACTGGGATTATTAGGTCCTAAAGAGAAACAAGTAACAACCCAGCCTTGCTAGCTTTTTAGCCTATAGGCTACAGGGAGCAGCAGGGCACTTTTAGAGACCAGAACTCTCTTATCTCAGTTTTAGTTATAACCCATATTTCCTATAAGGGATACATTTCTAGTTTTCTTTATTTTTTAAACTCTTTTTGTTTTTTTCTTTATAGGTATAACTTGAGGTAACCCATCAGTGCTAAGCACACAGCTAACTGAAAAGGTGCAGGTATCTTGTGGGAACACTGGAGTAGATAAATTTAAAACAAATATCTCTATGTTATAGAAACAAGATAGTTCAGGCTGATTTCTGTGTAACAAAGATTTAATGCTTCTTTTTGTGTTCTGATCTCTGCATATGAAATTCCTATCCTGTGGGAATGCAAACATGCAGGGAACTGGAGTCAGACTATTAATTTATTCCATGTAGACCATCAGGCAGACATAAGATAACAACGTAACAGTTGTTTGTTTCAAACCGGAAGTCTAGAAGTGAAAGATTATTGCTAATTGAAATAGCCATCCAATCCTCTAAGGAAGTTTATCCGATATTCTGCTACTGCCTTGTGCCTGGGAGTTATAGATATAGACAGGCATGTTGCTTTTGAAATAAATGGCCAAATTCTGGGCTATTAAACCAGGGTAAATTTGGAGTAACTCCACTCATATCAATTAGTTACTCTGGACTGAGAAGAAGGATGGTCCAGTGGCTAGCCTCGCATTTAAAAGTTTTGCCAGCATGGTTATGTCCATTAGGAGTTTGCAAAAAATTACACCCATGACCAACACAGTTATACTGACAAAACGTCGAGTGTAAATTCATTTATACCAGCAAAAAATTCCTATTGCTGGGGTGGCTTATTTCATTAGGGCAACTGGTATAATCTATACTGATTGCTTTTGAGATAAATGGGAGTTAGGTGACAATGTGCATTTGAAAATCCCGTTAGGCACCTATCTGCAGCTTTAGATGCCTAAATACCTTTACAAATCTGGTCAAAAGGGTATGTCTACACTGCAATTAAAAACTCATGACTGGCCCATGCCAGCGGACTTGGGCTCACACTAAGGGGCTGTTTAATTGCAGTGTACATGTTCTGGCTTGGGCTGGAGGCTGGGATCTGGGACTCTGTGAGGTGGGAGGGTCCAGAGCTTGGACTGCAGCCTGATCCTGAATGTCTACACTGCAATTAAACAGGCCTTTAGCCTGAGCCCCTAGAGCCCAATCAGCTGGCACAGAGCAGCTTCAGGTGTCTAATTGCAGTGTAGACATGCCCGAAGTGACTTAGGAGACTAATTCTCATTGAAAGTCAATGGAATTTAGGCTAAGTGCCTTAGTTACTTTTGAAAATAAAACTTAGGCTCTTAAGACATGTAGACTTGCAACACTGAGCAGAGCAATACCTAAATATCTTTAAAAATGTGGACCTTAGTCTTGCTGTGTCTCAGTTCCCCATCTCTAAAATGGGGACAATAGCACTGCCCTCCTTCCCAGAGGTGTTGAGACAATAAATGTATTATAGATTGCGTGTATTATATCACTCAGATCCTGCGATAATGGGGGGACTTAGGTAAAGATAAATTTATCTTATGTATAAGTTAGATTTTAATTGTAAACATAATCATAAACAGCATTTGATACTGTGTGTTCTTGTCCTATTTTTATGCCCTCCTCAATCAGCTCTCTCATGAATTGCTGTAGCAGTGGAGGTTGCTGTGGCCTTAAATAGGGAATGTAGACAGTGTCCTTCAAAATGGTGTGAATTTAGCATGTAATTTGGGATGAATTAGTTTCAATGCACTTCTGATAGGTAGCTTGGTAGGAAGATGTATACATAAGTACTCAGTGCTCCTCTGTTCCAGTTGTACTACAGTAACAAGCAAGTCTGCATGTGGGTCCACTTTTAAATTCATCACTTGATTTTATGGAGCATTGCATGGTATTTTCACCAATTAGCATCTGACAGCATTTAGTTAAGGACTACAAGGGTATGTAAGAAAAAGTGGAATATGATCTATTTTGTAGTCACTGGCTCACCATTTGATAATAATGCCCTCGGAGGTTTCGGATAGTAACCAGCAGTTTCCAAGCTATTTGAGGAAAATCGGGTAAATCTATAATCCAGTGGTAAATCTGAAAGAAAGAAACATACCACGTTCTAATTAGTTACACAGCCCCTATCACATTCAAAAAAAGCCTGTGATGAACAGAAGTACTTTTTTTTTTCTTAAATCTTTGAGCTTGTGTGCTCATTGGTATTAGAACTGAATCGGACAGCATGACTACGTACTTGTTTGACATCTTCAGCCACCTTACACATTGGCATTAAGGAGTTTACTTAACTTCAGTTTGATACTGGTAGCTTTGTTCCTTGATCACTGTGGTAATACACAGTCACAAGAATGCGGAAAATTATTTTAAAACCAAACCAAACATTTGCAGCATCTACCATGTAGGAACAATTATAAATTCATGCTCAAAATCACCACTCCTCTGTCTTATTTCAATAGTCTGATCCTCAGAAAGTTACCATTCCAAAACAAGCAAGAAGAAATTATGAATTCCATCAGTTCTTGTTTCACAGCTTTTGTTGTGAGACTCTCAAAATGCACCCAAACGTAGACAGGGTTGCACAGAGGTTTTGGAGGCCCAGGGCAAAATCTTAAATTGAGGCCTTCACCCTTCCAAAAAACTTTATCATTGAGACAAAAGAGTTAAAAAGAGAGAAGGGCCCAGGCCTGTGGGGTTACTACCTTCCCTGAGGGGATGGGGGAATGCTGCCCTGCAAAGAGCTGGGAGTCCACGCCTGGCCCTGCCTCTCCTGGAGCTCTGGCCCCACTGTTAGTGGGAGGGGTATCCCTGATCCAGCTCCTACCTTTCATCATTTTGGGGGCCCTCTCAAGGGGAGGACTCAGGTCAAATGGCCCCTTTTGTCCTGCCCCCCATCATTCTCCTCCTCGTCCCCCACAGCAGCCTTGACCTTAGATATTCTTTCAGTCTGACTTAATAAAACTTTCACTTTCTATCAAGGCTTCCTAGGAATCTGAATTTCTGACTGAGCAGGGGTTAATCATCATTCTTATTGTTTGAAGAATGTTGAATAAATGAAAATATCTCTCTACTGTGTAAAAGCTCTCTTTTCTGCATCCTTGCTATTTAATCCTACTGCTAGCTAAGCCCTTCTCAGCGGTGTTCATATTTAATTAGAAACAGAAAAATAAATAGGAAAGGGTACAAAGTCCTCTTCTATTAACAAGAAAATGGTGCTTTCCTACCATTCAAAATTAAAGAAACCAAAGGTCTTCGGTGTATTGGCTGGTAAGGAAAAGAGTTACCAGTTAAGCTTATCTCTGAACAGTTGAGTTACAAGACTGACAAGTCTCATTTTGGAGTGTGGCAGGAGTGAGGTGGAATTTTTTTGGTTTGTTATCTAAGTTTTAGCTGATCTGCTTCTGTGAAACACAAACAAATTCTCAGCCGACAATAGAAAGCTCAGCTCTGACTCACAATCAGTCTATAAGCAGATATAGAGGCAGCATTCAGATCTATAGCTTTAAGGTTACACTCAACCAGGGATAAAATTAACACATTAGTATTTTGATTCATTCTAGAAACTATTAATAAAATCATATGTATTAGGTTACATAGTAGAAATGTAGTAGTACCCCTCATTTTGAGAGTGTAAGACCAAATTCTGCCTTCACTGACAACCCATGTAGTCTTAATAAGTACCTAGCAGAGAATACAAAAGAGTCAGTGAAGGCAGATATTGATCTAGTATGTGTAACAGAGCTGTTATAACAACTGATGTCTAGAAAAGTAAACTTTGTATAAATATTTTACTGAGAATAATTAACTTTACAGAGACCTTTATTGCACGCATACCACAAAATTCAGGTTCAGAATTATATACCAGAGTTACAGTTAAACCATATAAATAAGAGAAAACAATTAAAGAAAATAATAGTCAGAGAATTATAAAAGCAGTAGAAGAGGGAGAAAAAAGGAGCATAGGTAAAGCAGAAAAGAAATATAGGTTTTAAGATGAGATTGAATTGTAATTAAACTATATTACTAAGATACCTCAGTCAAGATTTCCTCCAGAATGGGGAAAGTATTTATAGTAAAGTATTAAATGCATTTTCTGCTTTTAATTATAAAGGAATGCTTTGTCAAGGATTAAATAATTAGGCCCAACTGTTGCCTTAATTTGCAATACATGCCATATCATCCCTCCACACTTCTTGACTGCGGCTGCTGACACTGACAACAATCCTGCTTTTGGAAAGCAGAATTCTTACACAATTCAATATCCTGTTGCTCCTAGGACCAGAGCAGTCAGAGTGGAGGATATGTGTCATCCAAATGTGCAGACGCAAACAAACCTGGTGCCCTCTTGTTTGGGTCGGGGAGGGAGTTCCAAAGGGTGGATGGGATTTTCTTTATGTTCCAGTCTTTATTTTAGATAGGATGATAGAGTTGCATTTATTTTTTCAGGCTCTGGTATTCTGGCCCAATTCCAACTCAGGTATTTAATTCTGTCTTTCTGTGTTCACCCTGCAGATGGATATAATGGTACTCACTTCCTGTCCCTAAACTGTTTGCTGTGCCATATATTTACTTTTTGTTTTTATAATGAATTGCATCAAAAATTATTCCTTCTGTCACCCTGGATGTCTTTAATATACACAATCATCCAACCAACCAACCAACCATTGAGATACTCATTCACTGTGTGTCCTTCTCTTCTGTCTACTTTATCTCTGCACTCCTTGTTTACTATAGTGTATTTTATTTTTCAGTTTGCCTTCATTTTCATTCACCTGTTTTCCTTCTGGTTGTGAAACTACCCTTGTAACATAGCCTGATAACCCAAGATGTGGCTCTCATAGAATCATAGGACTGGAAGGGACCTTGAGAGGTCATCTAGTCCAGTCCTCTGCACTCAAGGCAGGACTAAGTATTATCTAGACCATCCCTGATAGGTGTTTGTCTAACCTGCTCTTAAAAATCTCTGATGATGGAGATTCCACAACCTCCCTAGGCAATTTATTCCAGTGCTTAACCACCTTGACAGTTAGGAAGTTTTTCCTAATGTCCAACCTAAATCTCCCTTCAATATAAGCCTATTGCTTCTTGTCCTATCCTTAGAGGTAAAGAAAAACAATTTTTCTCCCTCCTCCTTGTAACAACCTTTTACATACTTGAAAACTGTTAATATGTCCCCTCTCAGTCTTCTCTTCTCCTGACTAAATAAGATTTATTTTATTTGTGTGCCTCTCTTAAATTCTAAATCCATATTTAGGTTTCTAAATATAAATGATATGAATTTCAATGATATTGAGTTTCTGCAGCTCCCACTGGCTTCAATGGGATTTGTAAATGCTTAGCAATTCTGAAAATAAGGCCAAATGTATATTTAGGTGCCTAACTATGGAATTTTAGGAGCCTTACTTCTGGCAGTCAGGTTTGAACATTTTGGCCAAAATCTAATTTATAGTAAATAAACAATTACAAATGAATGCTCATATAAATCACAGAGACTATAATCAGAGACACACATGAATAAATAAATAATGAAATAAAGCCCTGACGCTGCCCCCCAAACTTCAACTCCCTCTCTTCCCAAAGAACTCAGGTGAAAAGGTGGGGTATTTTTTGTAGACTATACTGGGCTATTCCAGGCCACAGGAGGGAGTAAAATCCAGAATCAAGGGGCCTGGTGTAATAACTGGGTCTGCCAATTTACTCTAATTGTGAGCTCAACTGTGAAAAGTGAGTTAAAGTTCATAAAATGTCACAATAACCTATAACAATGAATGTGGAGAAAAGGTGCAAAGGGGAGTCAAAAAGACTAGGTTCATCCAAACAAAAAGGCCTACTGATATAATTCAAGGACTGTTTTAAAATCATGCCTAGTAAACAAGAGAAATGTGGGACCAGAAATCAGTGACTCAAAAACGGTGTGTCAGAAATTATGCCTAACTGGTTGACAAAATAGTGAGGAAGCGGGCTATTCTATTCATCACTCCCTTTTGGGGTCCTTAAAAAGACACTTGGGGGGGGGGGGAATAAGGACAGGTGGAGGCAAAGCACAGGGTGCTCTGACTGACTGAAAGACAAGAGAAGGGGAAGGAGCAAGTCTCATCATCATGGCTGCCACCCCCAACTTCTCCTGGGACCTGAGACCATCACTGTTATAATCCTGAGAGATGTACTGACCAGACTGGGCCAGAGAGCGGGACTCAGATGACACTGCCACCTCCACTGGCTTTGGCTAAATCCCAAACATCACCTGGGATGTGAAACTTTGTTTCCCTGCCACTCCTGCCATGTGTCCTTTTTCTTCCTCACCGTATTTCTTTTGACTACCCTTCTCCTTTTTGCCTTCCCATAAGAGTCTGGATTAGTCTGCCAAGACTGTATATTTTGCAACACTGCTGAAAGCCTGAGATCAGAAAGGCAGCAAAATGTAAAGCCCTAAATAGACCGATGCTTGTACAAATTTGCCAGATTTCAGAGTGGCTAATAAGGCTGTGCCTGTGTTTTTCCAGGCTTCAAGTGCAAATCAACACTAGAGACAGAGGCTGCATATTCTATTTTTGCTGATCTTTTCTTTCCCATTGTGTGTGTATGTTTTGTCTTGTCTTTTAGGAAACAGGATTGGACTTTAACAATAGCAACAATTACAGCTTCAGCCCATCTCAACTTTTTCTCTTTTCCCTGAAAAGACAGTTATTACCATCTGTAATACTATCAAAGAGACCATCAACTATGGAGGGGGAGAGAACAGGGGGAAGTTCCTTCTAAAAGTTCATTCCAGCTACAGAGAGAGGGAAGAAGTGATGGTGTTGAAATGAAAGCTTTACTTAATACATTACATTTCATGTTTTAACTGTTTGTCCCCTTATTTTTCTGTATCTTTAATAAAAGATAAAAATGATGTTTAATGGTGTGTTTGCAATGACACTAAGTGGGCTGAGGTCTCTGTCAGTTGGAAGACAGGATACTCGGCTAGATGGACCCTTGGTCTGACCCAGAATGGCTGTTCTTATGTTCTGTATACCAAACCCCAAACCTTGTTTAACACTGTTTAAGGTTAGACAGTAACTGGGTTAAGTTAATACCTTTGATGCTCAAGGCCCATATATTCCATCTAAATTAATACAACAGGCCTTCTCCCAGAACATCCTGCTAGCAGCCCCTCTTACTTGCACTAATGGGGCTCCATCTTAAGGACCCTTACCAATCATAAGAGAGCCAGTACTACACAGGACAAAAAGCTGCTTCAGGTAAGCAGCTCCCAAACCCACAGATAACTATAGGAAAGGACACAAGCTGACAAAACCAGAGAGAATGAAAATGAAGGCAAACAACAATGCACACTGTTGTACAGATATAGCAGAGAGTACAGGGGGAAAGGAGAATGGAACTACTATGAATGAATTCCATAGTGACTGTTTTATTGTATGAGTAACTGTGGACAGTCAGGGATATACATTTTTCCACTTTGTTTCAGGCAACAAATCTCTAGAGCCAGCCCTGAGAACAGTTGAAGGACAGATGGGTTGAATTTCTAGTCTGCTGATGGCCCAGATTAAATTACTGCCTCTTGGCTCTACTGTTGATAGCTTCCAAAACAACAAAAAAGTAAAAAAAAAAAAAACAACCCCAAAGCAGGAATTTCTCAGCATTTCTCAGTATCAGAAATGAAGGATTATAGAGAATTTTTTGACACATTTACCCTTTGCTCCTTATCTCCTTCACTTTGGCTGTCAACTTTGAGTCTCTCCCAAGAGTAAAATTGACAAGGAGCAACATGAATGTGACCTGAGTGTGTGTGTGTGTGTGTGTGTGTGTGTCAGGGGGCGGGGGCAGCGGCGGGCGGAGATTTTTTATGGCAGGAAAATTTTTTATCAGCAGGCTCAACCTTATAACTTTGCTGATATTTATTGATAAATTCGTTTTTAGAAACAAACACTGAACACAAAAACATCTTCAAAAGGTAACAAGATGTATAATGGCTTGCAACAATGTGACATCATGCATGCTAAACACAAAACAATGTATTTTGTGAAAAGGCTAGGCGTTAAGGGTAGGGTTGTCTATCTACTGCTCACACAAACACTGGACCAACTTCTCAAATAAGGTCACCTACATGGCGCCAATAACATTTGTTCATGCATCCCTTGCATGTGTAAAACTTATTTTTGTGTATGAAAATGAACATTTGCTTGCACTAAGCATGAACAAGCCCACAGGATAATCAATTCTGCACATCCAAAAACTCATTTGTTCATGCAAATATAGGTTTTACCTAGGTAACAGATGGGAAATAAATTTTTGGAGGTGAAAAAAAGGTACCCACATTTGAAAATGTAGCCCTTTGTGTTAATGAAAGTTATACTATGCATAAGTGGGATATTCTCACTCATTACCACTACTATAAAAACATCACTTTATGTATAGCAAAAACAAGAGGGAACTTGCAGTTTTATTCCTGCCACCTCTTCCTCTCCCTCCCCCCAATTATGCAATATTTTAGTATTTTCTTGTTTGGGTAAATTATGTGTTTGTGAAAAAGGTCTGGATTGAGCATTTTACAAAGTGAAATCTACCGGTACTTTTTCTCTAAGGAACAGATTTCTCCACAGATTGGGCAGTGAGAGTGAATCTTTCCACATATTTAGATAATGGCATACAGCGTACACTTATAAAGTTTGCTGATGATACCAAGCTGGGAGGGGTTACCAGGTTTGTCTGATGAGATGCTCATTGTTCAGGTTTGCACTACCCTCTAGATATCTACTAATTTTTCTCATATTATTTGTTCCATTATTTTACAAGGGGTAAGTCAGATTTAAGAGATGGTAACAGCCAGGTGACTTAATTCCTATATTTATTTATTGTTTAAAATCAGCACTGCTTTTTCATTATGGAAGAGAGAGATAGGAAATCTGGCTTCAGTTTCTGACTGCCACCCACCCACTTGCTGGATGGCACTGGGAAAATCACAACATCTCTGTCCCTCATCTTCCTCCTGAGGTTAATGGTCAGTAAGAAGTAGATCCTGCAGACACTCATTTTTGTCCTTTCAGCTCAGATTGCCCAAAGGAGGCCAGTTAGTGCCAATGGTGATGGTGGTTTTTGCAATGTGAACTAGGAACTGGACTGCAATTTACTTTCATTTTATTATTTATCCAGACGAGGGTTGAGGTAATGAAATCCTCTTTCATTTCACTGTGTTTGCTTAATTGAGAAAAGGGGATACATTTCTGGGAAAACCAACAGAAGATATTTTATCATGACTCTATATGTCTCTCTTCTTTACTCCCAAATCAGCTGTGGTAAGTGCAAAGTTCAAGTGAACTGTGAAGAACACTGCTTACTCTGTAAGTAACTTTAGCAACTTGATCATTACCATGAACCAACTAACTAACTAATGACAGCATTCACACATTTTAAGGTAAAATTGTGATAACCTAGTCTGACCTCCTGAATAACGCAGGCTACAGAACTTCACCCAGTCATTTCTGCATTCCCATACTTAGTTTACTTAGAAAACATGGAGTATAATACAGTAATAGTGCTGCAAATGCCATGGTAATGATTAAGTTTTTAATAGTGATCACTGTAAGTGAAATTCCACTTATTAAGATGGAAACGTTCATTACAGTACCTAGGCTCCGCTGCTAACATATTTTAGATCAGCATTTTTCAAACCGTGGGTCATGACCCAGTGCTGGGTCGCGGCATGTCAGATACTGGGTCGCCTTGCTCTGGTCAGCACCGCTGACCAGGATGTTAAAAGTCCCATCGGCAGTGCTGCCTACCTAAGGCAGGCTAGTGCCTACCTTTTCCAACACCGTGCTGCACCCCAGAAACGGCCAGCAGCGGGTCCGGATTCTAGGCAGGGGGGCCACAGGACTCCACGTGCTGCCCCTGCCCCGAGCACCAGCTGCGCACTCCCATTGGACAGTTCTGGTGAACCGGCCAATGGGAACTGGGGGTGGGGGAGCAGTGCCTGCAGGTGTGACTGATGTGGAGCCGTTTGTGGACCTCTGCCTAGGAGCTGGATCTGCTGCTGGCCGCTTCCGGGGCACAGTGTGGTCCACAGTGCCAGGACAGACAGGAAGCCTGTCTCTGCACCCCAGCCAGGGCCGGCTCTAGGATTTTTGCCGCCCCAAGCAAAAAATTTTTTGGCTGCCCCCCTTTTTTTTGTGGCCTCCTGCCCCCGGCTTTGGCCCCAACTCCACCCCTTCCCCAAATCGCCAGCCCTGCCTTCTCCCCTGGGTATGCCGCATTCTTCCCCCCCCATTGCTTCCTGCGGGGCCCCCCGCGACCTCCTGCCGTAACTCACCTCCGCTCCGCCTGCTCCCCTGGGCGCGCTGCCGCTCCGCTTCTCCCCCTCCCTCTCAGGCGAGGGACGGGGGAGAAGCAGAGCAGCGGTGCATTCAGGGGAGCAGGCGGAGCGGAGGTGAGCTAGGGTGGGGGCGCAGGAAGTAACGGGGGGGTAGAGGAACCGCTCCCCGCTCCAGCTCACCTCCGCTCCACCACCGCCGCCTCCCCCGAGCATCCCCCCCCGCGCGGCTTCTCCTCCCTTCCAGCCTTGCTACGCAAAACAGCTGTTTAGCATGCGGCAAGCCTGGGAGGAAGGGGGGAGAAGCAGAGCGGCAGTGGTGCGCTCAGGGGAGCGGGTGGAGGCGAGCTGGGGCGGCAGGGATACTTTTTCCCCATGCCCCGGAGTCGGTGCCTATGATGGCCGGTGCCAGAATGCTGCCCCTAGAAATGTGCCGCCCCAAGCACCTGCTTGTTTTGCTGATGCCTGGAGCCGGCCCTGACCCCCGCTGCACTGCTGCCCGGGAGCTGCCCAAGGTAAGCCTGCGCCCCAACCCCGCATCTCAATCTTCTGCCCCAGCCCTGAGCCCCCCCCCCCATCTGGAGCCACCTCCTGCACCCCAAACCCTTCCTTCCTGGCCAGAAAAAAAGTTTTAAAAACACTGTTTTAGGTGATGCCCAGGGATACCACATTTATTAAGAGGTTGATAGGGATCTCTGAATCCTTATCAGTCACTTTGTGCTGGTACATCTCACAAACTAGTCAGATCAGAGTCACAGGCTGTTTATTTATTTTTATTTTTTTAAAGTTGTTGGAGTTGCAGCCCCATATCCACAGAGAAAGAAAGAGTATTATTCTGAGTGATTAGTAAAAGATTCAAGTAAATGCATAGAAGACAATTATAACCTAATCTAGACACAAAGCCTACTTGGGTAAACTTAAGTATTAAGTCTCAATCCTTTCTGAGATTTCCTAGGAATAACCTGGTATATTAAACCAAAATAATCTTAAATAAGCTCTGCAGATGGGAAGGTATTTTTCCAATGAAAAACACAGTCCGAGACAAAAACAGACTTTTTCTGAAGTATACGGAGGAAAGTTATGAATCATTTTGTACTATTGACCCATACAGGCAGAGCCAACATTTTTTAACCCTGCTACAGCAGCGTTCCTCATGGGGAATAGAAAGCCGTTCAGAAAACAGAACTTCCTTCTCCTTTCCTTTTCTGAGGTCAATGCCATTCCAGTCAATAGAGCAAACAAAACTGTTACAACTTTAAATAGTTAACAGCAGGGGGAACTTGTAACTCCTCCCAAAAATATCCTCCAGATTATTATACAGAAATCCCCATCAACTATATAGATACTTCAATGAACCCTTTAACTGTGGACTTTATTTTGGAAAAAGTAAAAAACCTGTCACTCTAACAGGAAATTATTAAATGAGGAAATCACTCAGGAAGGCCTTCAAAAGATTAATCAAAAGGCTGAATAGTGGCAAGTCCTGAAACCATTTACCCATACCATAGGGTTTTATCTCCAGGTGATATTATTATACAGATAGGGACAAATCCTCAGATGATGTAAATGGTTATAGTTCTAATGGAGCTATGATGAAGATTTACACCAGCTGACAATCTGCCCCACATAGTGCCACCTTTGCTTAGATTTAAAAGTTGTTGAAGAAAAAGGTGGAAAATATTCCATTTTTAAATAAAAATGAGTTTGAAGACAAAAGTAGTAAATGGTGTTACTGGAATAACATGCTTAGCTGAACTGTCATTGCAGAATGAGGGAACTTCCAAATGATCTACTGGGAGCTGTATGAAGATTGTAGTTGTGTTGGTCCCAGGATATGAGAGACAAGGTGAGTGAAGTAATATCTTTTATTGGACCAACAAAAATTGGTCCAATAAAAGATATTACTCCACCCACCTTCTCTCTACTGGGAGTAGTCTTTCTACATGTAAAATATAGCATGGATAGGTCTTTTCAAACACCAAACTTCTTCATTTCCATGAATTAGAGGAGCTACTTCTGTTTCATAACACTCAAAGAGCTGTAGCACTCCAGTGGCAAAAAGCAAAATCAGAAATGGATTTATCTGATGTTGATTATTTCTCTTCAGCAGGTTCCAGTGCTGATTTTCCTAAACAGGAGATCAGGTGTCTGCCCTGTTAAAACAAAGCTTCTGAAACACTGAAGTCAGCAAGAGTGAAACATTCTTTCTATCAGCTATGACAGTCACCAGTGCTGCATGCACACCCTTATACTGAAAAGTAAAAAAGTAGGGGGAGAGAGGACCAAGGGGGAGCAAATCAGATTTCCTAGCAGTTAAGGAAAAACATGCCAGATGCAAACAAAGTTCTTCCTAATTTTTTAATGAATCAAAACACAAAGAAATTGAAGAAAAAAATGTTTTGGCACCCTCCCCAAAGTGATATGCAGGCTAGAAAATATCACTATGGATTTTAATAATCAATGTGTAAGTATCCTTTGAAAGATATCTCTCTGTGCTACTTATATGGCTCTCATCACCTCAGTATCTGAATGTCTCACAATAAGTAATGGATTTTATCCTCAACATCCCTGTTACGTACAGAAGTGCTATTATCCTCATTTTACAGACAGGGAAATGAGGTCCAAAGTAGGTTAAGGCCCAGACCCTAAGTGCCTAAAGCCCTTTTGAAAATTAGATGTAGGTTCCTAAATCAGTTAGGCACCCCAACACTGAGAGCAGCAATGCTTAAATACCTTTAAAAATCTGAGTCCAAAGGCAGGTCCACACTACCGCTTAAGTCAGTCTAACTTACATCGCTCAGGGGTGTGAAAAAGACATTTCCCCCCGAGCGACACAAATTACAGTGACCTATTGCAATTATCTGCAACCACCCTCCTCACAGCAGAGACACTCTTCTCTAGACCCCTAACTGTGCACTTCCCCAATGCAGAGCCCACAATTTTGACACTCATTTACCCATCTTTCCATCCCAGGCAGACACCCCCATTTTGTCTCCTTCTCCAATTTGAGCAGGCAAGCATTCAGCCTTATTTTCCCCACTTGAGTGCTGGTCCTGGGTGCAGGTATGTTCCTCATGCAGTTGCATCTGCTGGTGTGTTCCCTATTTAGGGCAAGTATCCCAATGCTAGACTCATATATGCCCTCCTTCCCTGCCTACCTGTCTGCTGCTGCTGCTCCTCTTTGAAATGCTGATGCCAGACATGTTTTGGATATTGGATGTTCCACAATCCATAGTATAGTAGTATGCTAGGTTCTCACACTTCAAGGAGAAGACAATGACCAGCCAGCAGCAGAAAGGTAGAATTGAATGGGAGTGCAGTCAAGTGGCAGGAGATTATTAAAATGTATACCAGCCAGGCAAAAATGCAGACTATTTATCAGTCAGAACAGGATGCCTTCAGCATTTGAAGCATCCTGGGTAAGTCCAGCCTGAACATGATACCACATGTTGGTTTGGATGTCTCCTTTTGACATGTAATGCAAGACAACCAAACACGGAAATGGCGGGGTGACGGGATATGGAAATAAGACAGACAGCCAAGCACAATATGTAGCTTCTGTTTTTCTCTCCAAAGATGTACTGTGGGGAAAAAGGTGGAATGGCCAAGGAGCAGACTGGTCCAAAAGGAACATTCTCCCTCACACTTTCCATCTCCTATGTAATTCAAATTCTGTGCAGATGATGAGGTTTAGTCAAGAGATAAATTTCTTCAGTATATTTCTTGTTTAGGATATATATAAATTAAAAGAGAAATTGAAATTAACTAATATAACTAAATATAGAATAAAATGAGTCAAACAAAAATTATAAAATAACATTCTCTTAATGATCTGTATGGTAAAAAAAAAAGCACGGAGAGAGGAAAGTTCTTTAGAAACCTTGTGTATTTCTATCTTTATCTGACTTTAAATGCTTGAATGAGTCAGCCTGTAGAACTACCTAACAAGGTTTTAATGGCGGACACTAAAAACTCAGCTGCAGGCACTAAGGCAGTGTCTGAGCATCGAGGGGGTGGGGAGAGAAATGAAGTTGAAGGTTTGAAACCTAAGGCCAGGTCTACACGTGGAAGGCTTTGCAGGTACACTACACTGGCACAGCGCTCCTAGTATGGTTCCAACTCATACCAGCAAAAGAGTGATATAGATTATTTCAGCCCACCCCCAAGCAAAATAATCTTTATCAGCAAATGCACCGTTTGTCAGTAGAACTGCATCTACGCTAGGACCTTTTGTCACCACACCTCATCTCACCGCTCACTGACATATCAATGCTGCAAAAGATTATAACCCACACCTGGCCTAAGTAAGAGTTTCACTGTTCCATGGGATTGTTAGTGGACTTTGTCTTGCTGGAGATGGATGAAGCTGGAGAAACTGCAAGCAGACAATCTGTAAACTTCAGGTGGGATGGCGTGTGGATACAGATTGACAGTCAACTTCTGGTCAGGGGCCAGAGCACAGGTAGACGACAAAGTGGTATACAGGCATGAATGTCCAGGGGGCTTACGGGAAAGAACTGGAAGACCATAACATCTGGATTGCTGTGACTGCCTGTGACTGTATATTTTTATTGCAGTTACCTCAAAGTAGCAATACATGTTAAAAGGTACCTTGGGTTCTTCCCTACAGCTCAGGGAGTGGTGGCTGCCTTGCCTTGTGGCAGTGATAGAGGCTGTGGATGTGTGAACACAGAGCATGTTAAGGGAAAAAACAGTAGCTGAGCATGAGTTAAGTCTGCACTGAAGACTTAATTGTAGAAAGTAATTGTAACAGAGTGGCAAACCCTGTCAGCAGGAGTTGGAACCCTGCTGGGAAATTCTGATTGATTCTTATTCACTGATTGGGGCAGGTGGGGTTCATTAATGCTACCCTGGATATAAGGGAAGTAGGAGTAGACTGCTAGATTGTGACTGAGAAGCCATAAAGGGAGAAATCCTAGACAAGAGCCATGACTGGGAGAAGCTTTGTCCTCGAGTTGTTTTGAGTTATCTTGTTAATCAAGGAGGGGCAGGCTGAATACCAACCCACAGTATGTACGTTCTATGATAGGACGGGATAAAGGCTGTAACCATTTCCAGTAAAATTTTAGGATACTGAGAAAAACAATTCTTCAAGTCTGGTTAAAGGATATGCACCATCCTACTGCTCTGGGATCCAGTCAGGACCCAATTACAGCCTGAAAATGAAATTATACTGCCTGAGTTGAAGAATAACATTACAGTGGAAATAACTGAGTGGTTCTCCCTCCTTAATGAGTTGCTCATATGTTTACCCCTTTAATCATTTAGAGGTGGCTATGCTTTGACATGTCACAGTGCAGAAGAAAGATTACAGGAACATTTCTGTCAGTCATTGGCGAGGAAGTAATCTTTAGGGTTATGCATAATTTGATAACTCCAGGGGCACAAGTCAATACATCTATATGGAGCCAAAAGGATTTAATAAATCATAATACAAACAAAAGGAAACCTACTGTTTATGTTCAAAGTAATTCTCAAAGAATCATACCAAATAGTTCAACAATTTTCTTTAATAAGGACCCAAAGACTCTTTACAAGCCAGTTTTAATGTACATTTGCTTTTATCAAAAAGCAGTTTATTGTGGTTTTCAGCACTAATTTTCATTTGAGAAAACAAATTTATTTTCTTTTAAATAGTAATCTGCAGTGTGGCACTCTTTATATCTCTCAAATCAAGACTACAACTACAACAATTCAAAACAGCCCTATATCACAGCTGATGCTTTTCAGTTCAGATGTATGCAAACAATGCTTCAGAGCAAGGTACTGGCAATATATTTAAAACACACAGCCCCTCTGCAGCAATTTCTTTTTGATGACAATTTATCCACTTGTAGGAAAACCCCCACAGAGACATCAGAAATCTGAAATGATCCTGTTCACTAAACAGATCATGTAATTTATTTAAAAAAGCCTTTCTTCCCTCAGTGCTTCCATTATAAAAAATAATCTTTCAGGATTTTCCATGGAAACTACCATTCAAGCATAAGAAAGGTCTAAATTTGCGCAACCTTTTTTTAAAAGTTAGGTACAGGTCAATACTGTAGAGAAGCATTCTATCTTTGTACTTGGAGACTAAAAAATATACAGCTGAACCTCACTAATGACTGGGATACACTTCAGATTAATGGATTCTGCCAGTGAACGAGCAATTTATTTATCTAAGTATTTACAGGGCCTTCACATTGTAGTATCTGAGCAAGTACAGGCTTGTAACCCCACTGTAGGCACTGGAAAGACTCCCATTAATTTCAATGGACCTTAATTGAAGAAATGTAATTGAAAAAAAATAGAACAAATGCCTCATAATATGTACTTTGTTTATGTTGACAACTGTAGTTTAGTCTTAATTATTTATGATAAATTTCTGAGCATACCAGTCAATAAATGGTAAAATTAATGACTTCTTTGCAATATGAGATCTCTCTAGACTACTCAGCTATTAAATATTTACTGAAGGAGAGATGTGGAACGGTTATTTTTTGGTGCAAAATATAGAATTGTGCAGATGTATGAGGTGCAATCTAGAATACTTCTACTATACGAGGTACATCTGTCTTCTGTTTTCTATCGCACCCATAAGTTGCAGCTCTAAGCAGAAACATGAGCTTCTTTGACACGGTTCAGTGGCAATTTTATCATCACATTTACACAACAAGCAGAGTGACCCCCCTAGACCCTTTGCATATTTTGGGAGACAGAATATACCCCCTTCGGCATCTTTAAAGAGATGGCTTTGACAAATTATACCACCAACTGGGATCTTGCTCTTCCATCAGTTAATTGCAATAATGATAAGGCATGAAGGAATACTTATGCACTTACATGGGCACAGCATGACTGGATTTTAGATGGTTTGTTAGATTTCCAAATATATGCATTATCCTCCTAAACCCAAATGAGAATGGATTTGAAATGCGTGTCTGAATATAAAATAATGTTTGCATTTTAAAAGAACAGCTATAAAATGTAAAATAAAGGTTACACCCAGAAAATATCTAGGTTTTCCACTAATTTTTCTTTAAACCACACCTATTTTAAAGCTTCCAGGTGGCTCATTCTCTTGTTCCTTGTCTGTAGCAGTACTCCCAACCTCAAGCATTCAAAAGTTATAAGACAGGCCCCAAAATCTTGAGATTGGCCTAAATTCTGAGATTTTGTAAAAACTAATAAATGTTGAGTTCTTTTTATTTGGCTTCTAGGCTTGGGGCCTTTAGGTTTCACATTTTCAAACTTTTCTCTGCAACCATGAGAGCTAGAAATTTTTTAAAAAGCGTGAGTGAGTGAGAGAACTCAGTCTCAGACTCTTATATAACACAGGATTCCAGGAGCTAGGGCTATAAGAAAAACATCAAATATAAGGAGATCCACAATAAAATCATGACAGTTTATATCACTGCTGTAGACCTTGGGACCAAGAAAAATATTAGTCTCCTGGTCAAATTAAAAACAGTGGCATTGGCACTACTAATGGTTTGGCATTTAGTGGCCTTTTGAAATAAGAAAATACTTCGCTTGAAAGTAATATATTGTTTAGACCTGACATCCTCCATATATAATACCGGCTATTGTTGATGGAATAGCTACACTGAACAGGACATGTATATATTTAAATGGATAATGGGTAACATGATCAAAAGTCAACAGCAAAAAGTGAGAATGAGAGACCCCTCACACCACACAAGATGTCAGAGCCATATTTTCTAAGTGACTGAAACACAGCCTCTGAAAAAGGAGGTGATATTTTACACACCCAGGTTTATGCAAAACCTCAGACATGCAAAGCCTCTAATCTGTATGTACAAACTGGTATGCAAAACTGTACATATAATTTTGGAGGCTGCTTTTGAAAATATGGCCGCCACCATTCTTCTATTTGGAAAATATGAACGGAAACTGACGGAGATCGAAATTGAGGAAGGACACAAAGAGCACGGACTGTAGGGCTGACCTCCTGGTTAAGGGACTTGACTACAAGTCACTTAACCTCTGTGTGATTCAGTTTCCACATCTTCAGAATACTTCCCTACCTACTAGGGGAAGCAAGTGAGAATTAGCTCATAGAAGTGATTTCAGCCCCTTTGAGCTGAGCTGCTATATAAGTATAATTATTTTTTATCTCAGTTCCCCTTTACTTTATCAAAGGTACAATTCAGAATGCAACTCTCCTATTTAGTTGACTTCCTTAAAAATGCTTAAAAGTCAAGATGATAATATCTTAAAATAACACTTATTTCACTTTCACAGTTTTATTTCAGTTTCATTGCAAACTGAAATAGATACATGGGGTTCACCACATAATACTATTTTTATTTATTTATTTTTGTCTTCTGGGCAATTCTAACAATAAACAAAGTTTAGGTTGGCTATTAGGAAAAACTTTTTCACTAGGAGGGTGAAGCACTGGAATGGGTTACCTAGGGAGGTGGTGGAATCTCTATCCTTAGAGGTTTTTAAGGTCAGGCTTGACAAAGCCTTGGCTGGGATGATTTAGTTGGGGATTGGTCCTGCTTTGAGCAGGGGGTTGGACTAGATGACCTCCTGAGGTCCCTTCCAACCCTGATAGTCTATGATTCTTTGTTTTATGATTAAGGAATATTAAGACAGGTGTCCTATTTTAAGAGGCAATGATAGTATCAGCTAAAATCCAAAGGCAGAGAATCTTTTCTTTCTTAACCAATGAGCAACCCAGATTATTGCTGAAGAGAATGGGATGTTCATACTATTATCTGCTGTCATTTTCAGCCAGATGGTTGGAGGAGCGACTAAAGATGCTCCACACTGAAGCTGGTACTATGGTGGAAGACAGAATGGAAAAAACAAAAGTTACCTTTACTTAAAGTTAACATCTTAAAAAGCTAGTCTGAAAAAAGGGGAGAGTTGAAGAGAGAGGAAACGAGGATGGGAGGTATCTGAATCTGGAAGGAAATGTTTTAAGTAGCATTTTATTTATACATAATAAAAATACCTAGCAATTCCTACTTTACAGATGGGGAAACTGAGGGTAAGTGCTACTGAGTCAGTGGTAGTGTCTACACTATGATAAAAACCATATGGCACCAAGTCTCAGAGCCCAGATAAGCTGACTTTGGCTTGCGGGACTCTGGCAGTGGGACTATAAAACTGCAGCACAGATGTTCAGGCTCAGGTTGGAGCCTGGACTCTAAGAGCTTCTCCCCTTGTGGGGTCTTATGTATGTCTATTGTAATTAAACACCTGCAGCTGGCCTGTGCCAGCTGACTCAAGCTCGGGCTAAGGGGCTGTTTAACTGAGGTGTAGATGTTCAGGCTTGGCTGGAGCCTGAGCTCTGGGACCCTGTGAGGGGAGCAGGTCCCAGAGCTTGGGTCCAGCCCAAGCCCGAATGGCTACACCACAGTTAAACACCCTCTTAGCCCGAGTCCTGCAATACCAAGTCAGCTGGTATGGGCCAACTGCTGGTTTTTAATTAGTGTAGCCATGCGTTTAGAACCTAGGCTCTAGCCTGAACCCAAAAGTTTACCCTGAAATTTTATTGCCCCGCAGCTGAAGCCCTGCGAGCCCGAGTCAGCTGACCTGGGCCAGCCATGTCCATGCCATGGGTCTTTTATCGCAGTGTAGACATACTCAGTATCACAGCCAAGCTTAGAATTTAGAATTTCTGTCCCCACTATTGAACTCACACCATGCCACTGTCATTTAAAACCTCAGTATCTCTGAAGTGAGGATAGTGAAGTAAAAAGAACAATGATTTTTATTGAAATAGAAAGACAGCTATATAAGAGTATTATTATTATAAAATGGGGATAGAGATGAAGCAAAACTCTTTTTGAAGGAGATATGACACCATCACTGAAAGATGCCACCAGACTATTCTCTTCAGCAAAGGAATCATTTTATCTATTAAAACATACAACTAGCTTTATATTTTGATTGTATGGGATAAAGCAAAAGCTCTGACAGCAGCACCTACTTTAAAAGACCTTTCCTATAAATACTCTTTGATAAATGGCTCTTATAATGTAGCTATTTTGCTAACTGAATACTGAACCGTTTACTTCTACATGTGTAAAATCTTTAGGTATAACTCCTAAAAGGCATAGTAGAGCTGGTCAAACCTATTTTGATGATAAAAATTGAAATTTCAAAGTTGCTGTTGTTTCAAAGTTTTCAAAACACACCCATATTTTCCCCCCAATTTTTTCATGTTTTCCCAATTATTTTAAAAATTAAAAATGATAAAAAACATTATGGAAAATTTTCATTTACAAAGACCCTGTTATCGATAACATGTTCAACAGGGTTTTTGATGAAAATTTAGAACCCCAAAAGCTTTTGTAATAAAATGTAAAATTTCAACAATGCTGACAATTTTTGACGGAAAATTTTGTTTTGGTAAAAAAAGGTCATTTTTTTAAAAGAAAAAAAATTGTTTAAAAAGTATCAACCAATTCTACTAAAATATTGTCCCTGTTCTGGATATATTGCTCACTATTTTAAAAAGACAAATGCAAAGTGCTCCACTTAGGAAGGAACAATCAGTTTCACACATACAGAATGGGAAGAGACTGTCTAGGAAGGAGTATGGCAGAAAGGGATCTCTAGGGGTTATAGTGGACCACAAGCTAAATATGAGTCAACAGTGTGATGCTGTTGAAAAAAAAGCAAACATGATTCTGGGATGCTCACAACACATCTGTTAGTGCAAGACACGAGAAGTCATTCTTCCACTCTACTCTGTGCTGGTTAGGCCTCAACTGGAGTATTGTCTTCAGTTCTGGGCACCGCATTTCAAGAAAGATGTAGAGAAATTGGAGAGGGTCCAGAGAAGAGCAAGAAGAATGATTAAAGGTCTAGAGAACATTACCTATGAAGGAAGGCTGAAAGAATTGGGTTTGTTTATTTTGGAAAAGAGAAGACTGAAAGGGGACATAATAGCAGTTTTCAGGTATCTAAAAGGGTGTCATAAGGAGGAGGGAGAAAACTTGTTCATTTTAGCCTCTAAGGATAGAACAAGAAGCAATGGGCTTAAACTGCAGCAAGGGAGGTTTAAGTTGGACATTAGGAAAAAGTTCCTAACTGTCAGGATGGTTAAACACTGGAATAAATTGCCTAGGGAGGTTGTGGAATCTCCATCTCTGGAAATATTTAAGAGTAGGTTAGATAAATGTCTATCAGGGATAGTTTAGACAGTATTTGGTCCTGCCATGAGGGCAGGGGACTGGACTAGATGACCTCTCGAGGTCCCTTCCAGTCCTAGAACCTATGAATCTATGAAAAAACAGTACACAAGTTTCTGGCAGAGTTGCCACTTCAGTTTGCCCTCTACTGGCCAGATGTGGTATTGCAGAACCCTTGCCTCAGTTTCCCATTGTCTTTTAGCCTACTCCAACTGCAAATGTCCTGTCCCTTCAGCCAGACCACTCTGCAAAGTCTTGGTCCTTCCAGGGAGGCAAAATTCTTTATTGAAATCCAACTAAAAATGTGAGAACTGAATCTTTAGCCCCACCAGGCTCAACAGGCCTTGTCTTCCTCACAGGCACAGTTCAGCCTTCATAGTCTTTCCCCATGACTCAGCATTTGCTCTTGTGCCTCAAACAACCCCAATAGCCAGGGGCTGACCCACTCCTCCCCTCCCACAGGAGTTCAGGCAGGCTGCAGCTCATCAGGGTACCTGCCTCCAATCAGGCTTCCAACTCACCCTGTCTGCTCTTCTCTCCTTTCCACTTCTCAGCCTTCCCTCAGGCTGCTTCTCAGAGAGAAGACACTCCCCATCTCCTCTCTTCTGGGTCTCCTGACTCCAGCTAAGCTCACCTTGCTCTTTATGGAAATCTCCAGCTCTCCCCCAGCAGCTGGGTCTGATATCTAAGTTGAGCCATGTGAGCTCCAGGCGATTAGGATCAGCTGGTGGTGAGGGAGGGTAGCTGATCTGTCACAGGCTGAACCCTTAAAGGGCAGCCAGCCTGTGACAAAGTCATTCTCTGGATTTCCATGAACATTTCTGTCAGATCTTTGCGTTTAAATGATAATGTCCTTCAGGCATGGCCGATGTGTTTGTGACATGACAGGAACAAGCATACTGGCGTGGAAAAAGAAAACACTCCAGAGCACATCAACCGCGTATAGCTGGTCGTCTAGCTAGTTATTCCAAAACAAATGCAGCAAAACCAGAACTTACAATCTCTGCCAAAAAATCAAGGTTAGGCCAGCCAAGACAAACAAGACTTACACAGCTTGTCCTAAAGTCAGTCAGACAAGTCACTGCAGTGGGGTCAGGACCTCCCCAACATCAAATAATGAATGGACCTTTTAAAAACTCTCTCTTTGAAGAAGTGTATAAAGTTCTTATACAGCTCTACTTATCCTCTACTATAATGTGCAGTTACAAGTTTAAAAATGTTGGTTCTGATTTTTCCCTTAGCTCATGTGCCTGGGTTACATCTTAGCCTCCAGAGTCATCATTTCCCTAATATTTACCACATTGAGGGAACCCTCCATGACACACAATTCTTCCGCCCCATGTGGCCAGGATCCAGACACCACAGAGAACCCTCTGCAGTAGGGTGACCAGATGTCCCGATTTTATAGGGACAGTCACGATTTTTGGGTCTTTTTCTTATATAGGCTCCTAATACCCCCCACCCCCGTCCTGATTTTTCACACTTGCTGTCTGGTCACCCTACTCTGCAGTGTTGAGAATCCACAGGTGGAGAAGGCCTGGGAGAGGGAGAGTCAGTGTGCAATGCACTGCCCTCTAAGGCCTGCAAAGCAGCCTTAACCTTTGTGCTGTCCCCCACCATCTGAAGTGGGAAATCTCCCTTCAAGACTTTGCCAGCCCAGGAAAAAGAGCTGTGTTTTCAGGGAACTGCAGTGGGGAAAGTAGCCCCAAAACAGGGCCGACCCTGCAGATTTCCCCTGGACCCATGGCATCCAAAGGCAAAAATGCTGTCAAAGGATACGCAAACCCTACCCACTAGACTGAATCAGGGAAAACTCTGTGAGGGGAACTTCACGGAGGTTTCCTTTCCCTTAGTTCTTTTCATAGCTAGAGGTAATTGGGTCACTTAACTTTGGAATGATAGAAACTTTGCCTGCAGCAAGGATAGAATATAATTAAGTTACATTGTATTGGGCTAATTGTTTTGTAATATCCTTATAATGTAGCTGCATTCTCAGAATATACTGGCACAGAACAGAACTATTCAGTGGTATCGTTAGCTGATTACTAAACATTATCGCCCTTTGTAAGTGTGAGTAGTAATTCAGCCTATGTGCTGGCAATGGCTGTAGAATTAACTTTGTTTGGCAACTCTGGGATTCTCTCTCAGGCCTTGACTACACTTGCAGATGTACAGCACTGTGAGTTAAACCTGACTTCGTGCAGCTGAGTTGGGAAAGTGCTGCAGTCTGTCCACACTGACAGCTGCCCAGCGCATTGTCGTGGCCACATTTGCGGCAATTGCAGTGCATTATGGGTAGCTATCCCACAGAGCACCTTTTCCCATTCTGGCGCCGTAGGTTGTGGGAAGGGGGTGTGGGTGCGGGAGATTCTGGGTCCTGTCCCAATGCCCCGTGATGCATCGCTTCGCATCCCAGAAATCCCTTTGTTTCCGTCCACCTTTGGCGCCATCTTTCAACAGTTTCTGTGCAGCGCGATCTGTCTGCAGGAAATGGAGTCCGAACTGCTGAGGCGTATGCTGATGAGTCTTGCCAGCACGTCACGTTTGGCTGTCGAACTATTCTTTAAGATCCAAAGTGACAGTGAGAGTGAGGGTTAGGAGTCCAACGATGCTATCGAGCCTCGTAACGCATACGATATGAAATTGCTTGTGGTATTCACGAACATGCTCAGCACCGTGGAACGCCGCTTTTGGGCTCGGGAAACAAGCACCGGGTGGTGGGATCACATCGTCATGGAAGTCTGGGATGACGAGCAGTGGCTGCAGAACTTTTGGATGAGAAAAGCCACTTTCATGGGACTGTGTGAGGAGCTCGCCCCCATCCTGTGGCGCAAGGACACGAGATTGAGAGCTGCCCTGCCAGAGGAGAAGCGGGTGGCTATTGCAATCTGGAAGGTGGCAACTCCAGACAGCTACCGGTCGGTCGCAAACCAGTTTGGAGTGGGAAAGTCGACCGTTGGAATCGTGTTGATGCAAGTTTGCAAGGCCATTAATCACATCCTACTCAGAAGAACCGTGACTCTGGGTAACGTGCAGGAAATAGTGAATGGCTTTGCACAAATGGGTTTCCCTAACTGTGGAGGGGCGATAGATGGGATGCACATTCCTATTCTGGCACCACCCTACCTAGGATCCGAGTATGTTAATCGGAAGGGGTATTTCTCTATGGTTCTCCAGGCGCTTGTGGATCACCGTGGGCGTTTCATTGACATTAACACAGGCTGTCCCGGAAAGGTGCATGACGCACGCATCTTTCGGAACACTTGGCTGTTCAGGAAGATGCAGGCAGGAACTTTTTTCCCAGAGCGGAAGATCACGATAGGGGAAGTTGAAATGCCCATTGTGATCCTTGGAGATTCCGCTTACCCATTAATGCCGTGGCTCATGAAACCCTACACAGGGAGCCTTGACAGCAGCAAGGAACGGTTCAACTACAGGCTGAGCCGATGGCGAATGACTGTGGAGTGTGCCTTTGGCCGTTTAAAGGCCCGCTGGCGATCTCTGTATGGGAAGCTGGACTTGGCCGAAAACAGCATCCCCGCGGTTATATCCGCGTGCTGTGCCCTCCATAATATTTGTGAAGGGAAGGGTGAAAGCTTCACTCAGGCATGGACTTCCGAGGTTCAACACCTGGAGGCTGAATTTGCACAGCCAGAGAGCAGGGCTATTACAGGGGCCCAGCGCGGGGCTGCAAGGATTATGGATGCCTTGAGGGAGCAATTTCAGGCTGAAAACCAGCAGTGATATCTGGTGCCCTGCACGGGAGTGAAGTGCAGTAGTTCTAATCTTTAGGAATCAGTGTTTGCTAAGCAGACAAGCAGATTTGCAGTGCCTGTTTATTTCCTGGGCTAAGGAGTCTTTTACTTTATGCAATAATAAAGAATGTTTTCAAACCCAAAGAATCCATTTATTGAAAAGAAAAAAAAATTATTTATTGAAAAGAAACAAGGGGGTGGAGTGGGGAATGGTACAATCACAGATTCGTGTATGTCCTGTCTGGTGTGCTGTGCAGTGAGTGCTGCACTTCAGGACAGCTATACTGCATGGTGATGGCGGTTGAGTGCAGAGGGTAAGGGTTGTGGTTTTCAGGGCTGGGTGGTGAAGATACTGGTGTTGGAGGCAGCGGGTGGCGTGAAGAACACGGAAGTTGGAGAAAGTGGGTTGGCGGTGACAGTGGGGCACAACAGAAAGAGTTTTGGGACAAGGGCTGGGGGAGGGGGGTGGCGTTAGCGGTACTGCTCCTCTTTCTGCATGCCTACCAGCTCCTGGATAGCGTCTGCTTGGCGCTCCAGGATACTTATGAACCTATCAGTGCTTTGCTGCCGGTGCGCTGCGTTTTCCTGGTGGATACTGCTTTCTCTCTCCCTCCAGTTCCATGCTTTCTCATTCTCTTTAATAGATTGCCACATCACTTCTTGCAGCATGTCTTCTTTGCTTTTTCGCGGTCTCTTCCTGCGTCTTTGCCGTCTCTGAGCAGGCGATAAGAGGGATGGCTGAGGTCTCAAGGTTGATGCAGCTGTATAGGCAAAACGCAACATTTAACGGAGGCAGCATTGTTTATACCAGACAGAGTAATGATTCCCCCCGCACTTAAGGAGTAGAAAACACACAGGGTCTACACAATAGCATAATTTTTCCGTCCGAAACAGAGCACACATCTCCAATGGGAGCCTCAAAATGGTGAGTAAGGGGGACTGATTGTTTCAGGGCTGCACTGTCCTCTGGGTTTCTGTGCCTTGGGGAGAGCCAACAGCTTCAGGGGGTACCTACACTGAACACTGTCCCAACATTTTCCACAGGAGTTCGTCCTGGATGATATCTCGCTGCTGAGGGTGACCTGGGAAGCAAGGGAGGGACTTCTACTGCAATGTGGCTTCTGCCCTGGCCCATATGCAGCTTGCCTGTGTGCAGCAATGGTCCCCCCACCCCTCGCGGCACAGTGGCACGGACACGTTAGCCTGGCTGGGACAAGGACCATGGTGACTTTCCCGATAAACCTGCGCAAGCGCATTGCACACGTTCTGGATGAGACATTCGAGGAGATTACCGAGGCCGATTACTGCGATGTGATAAACCACATCAATGCACTATTCCGCACCTAGGCATGCATGCCTAATCCTCCTCTCCCAAAGAGCCCGCACTGAAAAAATTCCTTCCCGAAAAAAAAAAACGCTTACCGGGAACCCGCTCTTCTGTTTGTCCTCCACCAAGTACTGGCCGCTGCGACTGGCTACCTTCCTCCTGGCTCGAGAAGAGCCCCTGGCTGCATGGCTCCAGGCATTCTGGGGTGTCTCCATCCACCACCATCACTCCCGTTTTCCTCCTCTTTTTCCTCCTCCCCTCCCCCCACCGGCTCTGAAGTGTCCATGGTGGTGCTCGGAGTGGAGGTGGGGTTAACCCCAAGTATCGCATCCAGCTCTTTGTAGCATCGGCAGGTCGCGGGGGGAGCACCCGAGCGGCCGTTTGCGTCGCGGGCTTTGCGGTAGGCACACCGCAGCTCCTTCACTTTAATCCTGCACTGCAGGGCGTCCCGGTCATGGCCCCTTTCCATCATGTCTTTTGATACCTTCCTTAAGGTATCGTAATTCCTATGGCTGGAGCGCAGCTGGGACTGGACAGCTTCCTCCCCCCAAACACTGATGAGGTCCAGCAACTCGCCATTGCTCCGTGCTGGGGCTCGCTTGGTGCGTGGAGGCATGGTCACCTGGAAAGATTCGCTGATAGCACTCCACGCCATGCCGGGCTGAGCAAACAGGAAGGGGATTTTTAAAATTCCCGGGGAATGTCAAGGGTGGGTCACATGGTTGGTTACCTGAGGCCAGGGCAGTAGAGTTTGAACTCATGACCAGAGTGGCTAGAACAGGCATTGTGGGATACTGCCGAATAATTCTGGAGGCCATTCACAGCGCATTGGGCGGCCACACTGGCGCTGCAGCGCTGCACTCGCTATTCCTCTCGGAGAGGTGGAGTACATGCAGCGCTGCAACCACGGAGATACAGCGCTGCAAATGCCTTGCCAGTGTGGATTGGGAGTGAGTTACAGCGCTGGGGGCGGCTTTACAGCGCTGCAACTCGCAAGTGTAGCCAAGGCCTCAGACTAGTTATTCTTTCTTTTTATGCATGAAATAGACTCAACACTGAGCCAAGAGGCTTTTAAATGGTGCACTTTTTGAATGAATCATAACACTTATTCAATGACCTATGTACTCCTTTAAGATATGAAGAGTTAAGAGTATTCAGCATGGAAATTGAATGGGTTAGACTAGGACTGGTAATGGAAGAAGAACTCTTCACCACTACTAGTAGGTCATCAACCTTTTGAATCCAGCTCAAGTCTACTGTGAATGCAAAGTTATTCATATAAGATGCTGCTTGGTTAACAAAATGAAATGAGTTAGTGGTCTCAGTCCAGATTCTGTTAGGCATGTGATAATATCAAAAATCCACCAAAACTGGCACCCTTGTTGGCAGTCTCAATAGACAGACAAATGGTTGCATGAACCTTGAGTCTGAACTTGCCTCTCATCTCCAGAGAGGTAGCCCTTTTAGGTCAGGGTTAAAGCATACTGCCACTGCTGGTGACAGGCCTGTTTTGCAGATAAAGAGGTGAACTGATCCAGAAAAGATAAATCAACTGAAACAAATAGTTTTGGCTTTTTTTTTAAAGGCTAACTTAGCTTGTGTGTATATCTCCTAGTTTTGCTCTGCACTAAGAGCAGAAGTAGCAAAATTCTGTGAGAAAGACCAGGCAAAAACCAAGAAATAGAAGAAATCCTTCAGTAAATGTCCAGCCCCATTGTCAAACCAAAGAGAATCAGATAAAAGTCTGAATATTTAAAGGCACCCATGAAAATCAAACTAGTCCAGCCTACAACTATTATGAAAATAACCATCAAAATAATTAATAGTGACTGGCCGTTTACTGTTGAGTGTTATCAGGAAAATTAGTTTTGATGAGTTTTGAAAATAGAATTTCTCTCAAGGTAGTATCTACAATGTAAAAGCATTACTTCTGGACACTTTAAATATTCACTAATAAGAACAGTCTTCCTTACCTGCTATTGCTTCAAGTCTTGGAATTGCAATAGTGCTATAAGCACTGATACATTTGCAAGACCATGTGTTAGTTAAGGTTTCCTCTGCACTTTCCAATCCTGAGATGCTGTCCACAAAGAAAGAGCCCCACTGTTTAGATACTGAATAAGGAGCTTTTGGGTGATGTCCCTGAAATTAAATAAACAAATAAATAAATAAATACATAAAATTAGAAACCCCAACATAAACTCAATCATTATAATTAGTCAATATTGTATCTTCCTTCTCTATTTAGCCCACAAATATTATTTTAAGAAGTTCTGAAGCTATCCACTGTTTTCTTAATAAAACTATTATTTCTTACAAGCAACATGACTGAAAAAGCAAACTGAGAAAAACCACCCCAAACCTTTCAGTTTTGCTCTTAACTGGTTCTCTATGACATATAAAGTCTGCTTTAAACATTGTTTTCTTCAATTTGTTTTTCCATCTAAGGTAATATGAATACCTCACTTCCTACTCTTTGCTGGAGGACCTGAGACATCATGATGCATGAGGCTGTAACCTCAGCTACCGTTCTGCCTTCTCTCACTTTAGGAGAGAGTGTATGCTGAATGTCAGAGTAACCATAGGGAAAATATTATTTTGATTGTCTAAGATTCAGCATCCTTCCCTCATCCTTCCCTGCTCTTGGGAATTACTATTCAGGTCCCCTCGCAAAAAGTGAAGATCTGATACTCTCTCTCTCTATAAGTCTTAAAGATTTAACATGTATTAAACATTTTTTCTGATTTTATTGTTGTTATTGTTGCTCTGCAATTCACCTTCAGAGATGCTATATTCTACCACAGCAGTCAGAAAAAACTCCAGCAGGCCTCTGCAAAAAGTTAAGCAAAATTGCAAACCACACTATAGTAAATCTGCAAAAGCCATTTGTGTGCAAAGTATAATTTCAGACCATCATAGCAGAGAACAGCAGACAACCCAACATACGCCTCCAGATTTGTGAACTTTTGCACCTCGTTTTCCACTCAACTGCTTTCTTACAATTTTAGAACATGTTGGAATAACTGTTGATCACAATAGGGGTCATGTCAGATACATTTATGTCACGACCCCTGTTAATCTCCCATTGCAACTAACTATGGGAGAGAAGAAATTTGACAATACACACTGAGACCACAATAGAAGACAGACTCAGGATATATCTACACTCAGGGCCGGCTCTGGCTTTTTGGCCGCCCCAAGCAAAAAAACCAAACAAAAAAAAAACAAACCAAAACTGGTGCGGCCAGAACGGCAAAGCAAAAAAAAAAAACCTGCGGCGTGGCCAGAGTGTGA